>NC_091183.1:16907341-16989841 GCF_040958095.1 Procambarus clarkii
CTGTTAAGCCTTACAAGCAGGTATCATACATGCGGGACATGCAGTGTGTCACTGTTAAGCCGTACAGGCAGCTGTCATACCTGCAGTATATCGCTGTTAAACTGTACAAGCAGCTGTCATACATGCAGGACATACAATGTGCCACTATTAAGCTGTACAAGCAGCTGTCATTCATGCAGGACAAACAGTGTGGTCACTATTAAGCTGTACAAGCAGCTGTCATTCATGCAGGACAAACAGTGTGTGTCACTATTAAGCTGTAGAAGCAGCTGTCATTCATGCAG
This sequence comes from Procambarus clarkii, assembly GCF_040958095.1. Lineage (NCBI taxonomy): Eukaryota > Metazoa > Arthropoda > Malacostraca > Decapoda > Cambaridae > Procambarus > Procambarus clarkii. The sequence continues at coordinate 16,907,626 of NC_091183.1, forward strand.
GACAAACAGTGTGTGTCACTATTAAGCTGTACAAGCAGCCGTCATTCATGCAGGACAAACAGTGTGTGTCACTATTAAGCTGTACAAGCAGCTGTCATTCATGCAGGACAAACAGTGTGTGTCACTATTAAGCTGTACAAGCAGCTGTCATTCATGCAAGACAAACAGTGTTTGTCACTATTAAGCTGTACAAGCAGCTGTTATACATACAGGACATGCTGTATATCACTGTGAAGCTGTACAAGTAGCTGTCATACCTGCAGTATATCGCTGTTAATCTGTACAAGCAGCTGTCATACATGCAGGATATACAGTGTGCCACTATTAAGCTGTACAAGCAGCTGCTATACATACAGGACATGCAGTGTTTCACTCTTAAGCTATACAGACAGCTGTCATACACGCAGAAAATGCAGATAATTAATTCCAAGGGAGTTAAGTGTCCAAAGATTTAAATGATCAACATGAAAACATAATATTATACCAGACTTTCACACATCAATTCTCTAATGTTTGTGATGAAATATTTTATATTAGACATCAAGCAAATAATGAAGTATTTTAGTGACCATATTTCAACACATCCTACTGTCATTGCCTTTGCTGGTCTTACCTGGTTTTGAGGGGTACTTAAAGCTGATGAACTTAGCTATATCAACAAGACCAAGTGTGTCCTCCAATTTATTAATAGATGAAAATCTGAAAAACAAAAGAACAAAACATTCTTGAATAATAATTTCTTTCAAACCAATCATTAAGATTTGTTTTCTCTTTGAAACTCCTTATCGAAACACTGAAAGGTCAGATTTCCTGGAATATTAAAATATATTTATTTTGTCCATCACATTGATGAAAACTCTGGGCGAATAGTTTCCTCATGAACCTGGAGAACAGCAGGAAGTTGCTTTAGTACTACTGACATCAACTGTAGATCAGTCAGGCTCATATATGACTATTACATTTCCAAGGCCAAGAAGAGAGACGGAGTTATGATAAAACACGCGAGAACAGCACTGCCAAATGTGAGGTTCAGAGAATCTTGCACCAGCACCAGAGCTGTAGTTTGAGGCTCTAGTGTGAGTGTAGCACCCAGGCACCCTGTAGTGTGAGTGTAGCCACCAGGCACCCTGTAGTGTGAGTGTAGCACGAGGCACCCTGTAGTGTGAGTGTAGCCACCAGGCACCCTGTAGTGTGAGTGTAGCCATGAGGCACCCTGTAGTGTGAGTGTAGCCACCAGGCACCCTGTAGTGTGAGTGTAGCCACGAGGCACCCTGTAGTGTGAGTGTAGCCACGAGGCACCCTGTAGTGTGAGTGTAGCCACCAGGCACCCTGTAGTGTGAGTGTAGCCACCAGGCACCCTGTAGTGTGAGTGTAGCCACGAGGCACCCTGTAGTGTGAGTGTAGCCACGAGGCACCCTGTAGTGTGAGTGTAGCCACGAGGCACCCTGTGATGTGAGTGTAGCCACCAGGCAGCTGTGTAGTGTCAGTGTAGCCACCAGTGTAATAATCAGTGTATTGATTACAATATACTTAAATGTACTGTATATATGAAGATATATTTATGTACATATATATATATATATATATATATATATATATATATATATATATATATATATATATTATATATATTATATAAATATATATATATATGTATATATATATATATATATATATATATATATATATATATTATATATATATATATATATATAATATATATATATATATATACATTTATGCGCCTCATTTCATATTTCTCTGTGGATTTTCCGCATATATATATATATATATATATATATATATATATATATATATATATATTATATATATATATATATATGCGAACAAGCCTGAATGGTCCCCAGGACAATATGCAACTGAAAACTCACACCCAGAAGTGACTCGAACCCATACTCCCAGGAGAAGCGCAACTGGTATGTACAAGACGCCATAATCCACTTGACCATCACGACCGGACAAAATGAGGTGATAGCCGAGGCTATTTGAACCACCCCACCGCCGGCACTCGGATAGTAATCTTGGGCATAGCATTTTACCAAATCACCTCATTCTTTGGGGCACACGTGAGGAACACAAATGCGAACAAGCCTGAATGGTCCCCAGGACAATATGCAACTGAAAGTTATATATATGCAACTGAAATATAGTTATATATATATATTATATATATAATATATATATATATATATTATATAATATATATATATATATATATGTCGTACCTAGTAGCCAGAACGCACTTCTCAGCCTACTATGCAAGGCCCGATTTGCCTAATAAGCCAAGTTTTCCTGAATTAATATATTTTCTCTAATTTTTTCTTATGAAATGATAAAGCTACCCATTTCATTATGTATGAGGTCAATTTTTTTTATTGGAGTTAAAATTAACGTAGATATCTGACCAAACCTAACCAACCCTACCTAACCTAACCAAACCTATCTTTATAGGTTAGGTTAGGTTAGGTAGCCGAAAAAGTTAGGTTAGGTTAGGTTAGGTAGGTTAGGTAGTCAAAAAAACATTAATTCATGAAAACTTGGCTTATTAGGCAAATCGGGCTTTGCATAGCAGGCGGAGAAGTGCGTTCTGGCTACTAGGTACGACATATATATATATATATATATATAATATATATAATATATATATAATTATATATATATATATATATATGTATATATATATATAATATATATATATTATATATAATATATATATATATATATATATATATATATATATATATATATATAATATATATATAGTATATATATATATATATATATAATATATATATATATATATATATATATATTATATATATATATATATAATATATATATATATATATATATGTGTTGTGTGTGTGTGTGTACTCACCTAGTTGTACTCACCTAGTTGTGTTTGCGGGGGTTGAGCTCTGGCTCTTTGGTCCCGCCTCTCAACCGTCAATCAACAGGTGTACAGATTCCTGAGCCTATCGGGCTCTGTCATATCTACACTTGAAACTGTGTATGGAGTCAGCCTCCACCAAATCACCCCTAATGCATTCCATTTGTCAACCACTCTGACACTAAAAAAGTTCTTTTCTAATATCTCTGTGGCTCATTTGGGCACTCAGTTTCCACCTGTGTCCCCTTGCTGCGTGTTCCCCTTGTGTTAAATAGACTGTCTTTATCTACCCCTATCAATTCCCCTTCAGAATCTTGAATGTGGTGATCATGTCCCCCCTAACTCTTCTGTCTTCCAGCGAAGTGAGGTTTAATTTCCCGTAGTCTCTCCTCGTAGCTCATACCTCTCAGCTCGGGTACTAGTCTGGTGGCAAACCTTTGAACCTTTTCCAGTTTAGTCTTATCCTTGACTAGATATGGACTCCATGCTGGGGCTGCATACTCCAGGATTGGCCTGACATATGTGGTATACAAAGTTCTGAATGATTCTTTACACAAATTTCTGAATGCCGTTCGTAAGTTGGCCAGCCTGGCATATGCCGCTGATGTTATCCGCTTGATATGTGCTGCAGGAGACAGGTCTGGCGTGATATCAACCCCCAAGTCTTTTTCCTTCTCTGACTCCTGAAGAATTTCCTCTCCCAGATGATACCTTGTATCTGGCCTCCTGCTCCCTACACCTATCTTCATTACATTACATTTGGTTGGATTAAACTCTAACAACCATTTGTTCGACCATTCCTTCAGCTTGTCTAGGTCTTCTTGAAGCCTCAAACAGTCCTCTTCTGTTTTAATCCTTCTCATAATTTTAGCATCGTCCGCAAACATTGAGAGAAATGAATCGATACCCTCCGGGAGATCATTTACATATATCAGAAACAAGATAGGACCGAGTACAGAGCCCTGTGTGACTCCACTGGTGACTTCACGCCAATCGGAGGTCTCACCCCTCACCGTAACTCTCTGCTTCCTATTGCTTAGATACTCCCTTATCCACTGGAGCACCTTACCAGTTACACCTGCCTGTCTCTCCCTGGCTTATGTACCAGCCTCTTATGCGGTACTGTGTCAAAGGCTTTCCGACAATCCAAGAAAATGCAGTCCACCCAGCCCTCTCTTCTTGCTTAATCTGTGTCACCTGATCGTAGAATTCTATCAAGCCTGTAGGCAAGATTTACCCTCCCTGAATCCATGTTGGCGATTTGTCACGAAGTCCCTTCTCTCCAGATGTGTTACCAGGTTTTTTCTCACGATCTTCTACATCACCTTGCATGGTATACAAGTCAAGGACATTGGCCTGTAGTTCAGTGCCTCTTGTCTGTCGCCCTTTTTGTATATTGGGACCACATTCGCCGTCTTCCATATTTCTGGTAGGTCTCCCGTCTCTAGTGACTTACTATACACTATGGAGAGTGGCAAGCAAAGTGCCTCTGCACACTCTTTCAGTACCCATGGTGAGATCCCATCTGGACCAACAGCCTTTCTAACATCCAGATCCAGCAGGTGTCTCTTGACCTCCTCTCTCGTAATTTCGAACTCCTCCAAGGCCGCCTGGTTTAACTCCCTTTCTCCTAGCACAGTGACCTCACCCTGTTCTATTGTGAAGACCTCCTGGAACCTCTTGTTGAGTTCCTCACACACCTCTCTGTCATTCTCTGTATACCTGTCCTCGCCTGTTCTAAGTTTCAATACCTGTTCTTTCACTGTTGTTTTCCTTCTGATGTGACTGTGGAGTAGCTTTGGTTCGGTCTTGGCTTTGTTTGCTATATCATTTTCAAATTTTTTCTCTGCTTCTCTTCTCACCCTGACGTACTCATTCCTGGTTCTCTGGTATCTCTCTCTGCTTTCTGGTGTTCTGTTATTCCGGAAGTTCCTCCACGCCTTTTTGTTCAGTTTCTTCGCTTCCATACATGCCCTATTATACCATGGATTCTTCTGTTGCTTCTCGGATTTTTTCCTTTGGGCCGGGATGAACCTGTTTACTGCCTCCTGACACTTTTGGGTAACATAGTCCATCATACCCTGTACAGACTTGTCTCTGAGGTCTGTGTCCCAAGGTATTTCACTTAGGAAACTTCTCATCTGTTCATAATTCCCCTTTCGGTATGCCAGCCTTTTGATTCCTAGTTCTTTTTGGGGGGAGATAAGTCCTAGCTCTACCAGGTACTCAAAGTTCAATACTCTGTGGTCACTCATTCCCAAGGGCGCTTCCATCTTAACTTCCCTTATATCCCATTCATTTAGGGTAAATATCAAATCAAGCATTGCTGGTTCATCTTCTCCTCTCATTCTTGTTGGTTCTTTGGTGTGCTGGCTTAGAAAGTTTCTTGTTGCCACGTCCAGCAGCTTAGCTCTCCATGTTTCTGGTCCACCATGCGGGTCTCTGTTCTTCCAATCTATCTTCCCATGGTTGAAGTCTCCCATAATTAGTAGTCCAGATCCATTCCTGCTAGCAACAGAAGCTGCTCTTTCTATTATGTTAATGGTGGCCATGTTGTTTCTATCATATTCCTGTCTAGGTCTTCTGTCATTTGGTGGTGGATTATATATGACTGCGACTATATTTTTTTTCCCTCCATTTGTTACAGTACCTGCTATGTAGTCACTGAAACCTTCACAGCCCTGAATATCCATCTCCTCAAAATCCCAGCCTTTTCTTACCAGCAGAGCTACACCACCCCCACCTCTTCCTTCCCTCTCTTTCCTCATAACATAATAGTCCTGTGGGAACACTGCATTTGTTATCGTTTTCGTGTGTGTGTGTGGTGTGTGTGTGTGTGTGGTGTGTGTGTGTGTGTGTGTGTGTGTGTGTGTGTGTGTGTGTGTGTGTGTGTGTGTGTGTGTGTGTGTGTGTGTGTGTGTGTGTGTGTGTGTGTGTGTGTGTGTGTGTGTGTGTGTGTGGTGTGTGTGTGTGTGTGTGTGTTGTACTCACCTAATTGTACTCACCTAATTGTGCTTGCGGGGGTTGAGCTCTGGCTCTTTGGTCCCGCCTCTCAACCGTCAATCAACTGGTGTACAGATTCCTGAGCCTATTGGGCTCTATCATATCTACATTTGAAACTGTGTATGGAGTCAGCCTCCACCACATCACTTCCTAATGCATTCCATTTACTAACTACTCTGACACTGAAAAAGTTCTTTCTAACGTCTCTGTGGCTCATTTGGGTACTCAGCTTCCACCTGTGTCCCCTTGTTCGCGTCCCACCAGTGTTGAATAGTTCATCCTTGTTTACCCGGTCGATTCCCCTGAGGATTTTGTAGGTTGTGATCATCCCCCCTTACTCTTCTGTCTTCCAGTGTCGTAAGGTGCATTTCCCGCAGCCTTTCCTCATAACTCATGCGTCTTAGTTCTGGGACTTGTCTAGTAGCATACCTTTGGACTTTTTCCAGCTTCGTCTTGTGCTTGACAAGGTACGGGCTCCATGCTGGGGCCGCATACTCGAGGATTGGTCTTACATATGTGGTATACAAGATTCTGAATGATTCCTTACACAGGTTCCTGAACGCCGTTCTGATTAGCCAGCCTCGCATATGCCGCAGACGTATTCTCTTTATGTGGGCTTCAGGAGACAGGTTTGGTGTGATATCAACTCCTAGATCTTTCTCTCTGTCTGTTTCATTAAGTACTTCATCTCCTATTCTGTATCCTGTGCCTGGCCTCCTGTTTCCACTGCCTAGTTTCATTACTTTGCATTTACTTTGGTTGAACTTCAACAGCCATTTGTTGGACCATTCACTCAGTCTATCCAGGTCATCTTGTAGCCTCCTACTATCATCCTCTGTTTCAATCCTCCTCATAATTTTTGCATCGTCGGCAAACATTGAGAGGAACGAATCTATACCCTCTGGGAGATCATTTACATATACCAGAAACAGTATAGGTCCAAGGACTGACCCCTGCGGGACTCCACTTGTGACGTCTCGCCAATCTGAGACCTCACCCCTCACACAGACTCGTTGTCTCCTGTTGCTTAGGTACTCCTCTATCCACCGGAGTACCTTCCCTCTCACTCCAGCCTGCATCTCCAACTTTCGCACTAGCCTCTTGTGTGGCACTGTATCAAAAGCTTTCTGACAATCCAAAAATATGCAGTCTCCCCACCCTTCTCTTCTTGCCTAATTTTTGTTGCCTGGTCGTAGAATTCAAGTAACCCTGTGAGGCAGGACCTGCCATCCCTGAACCCATGTTGATGCTGTGTTACAAAGTTCCTTCGCTCCAGATGCTCCACTAGTTTTTTTCGCACAATCTTCTCCATCAGCTTGCATGGTATGCAGGTTAGGGACACTCGCCTGTAGTTCAGTGCCTCCTGTCTATCCCCTTTCTTGTATATCGGGACTACGTTAGCTGCTTTCCAAATATCTGGCAGTTCCCCTGTTGCCAGTGATTTGTTATACACTATGGAGAGTGGTAGGCACAGTTCTCTTGCTCCTTCCTTTAGAACCCAAGGGGAGATTCCATCTGGGCCTATAGCCTTCGTCACGTCCAACTCTAGTAAACACTTCCTTACTTCCCCACTGGTAATCTCAAACTCTTCCAGTGGTTCCTGGTTAGCTATTCCCTCACTTACCTCTGGAATTTCTCCTTGCTCTAAGGTGAAGACCTCCTGGAATTTCTTATTCAATTCCTCACACACTTCCTTGTCATTTGTAGTGAATCCTTCCGCCCCTATCCTTAATCTCATAACCTGTTCCTTTACTGTTGTTTTTCTCCTAATGTGGCTATGCAACAATTTAGGCTGAGTCTTTGCCTTGCTTGCGATGTCATTTTCGTATTGTCTTTCTGCCTCTCTTCTCATCCTGACATATTCATTCCTGGCATTCTGGTATCTTTCTCTGCTCTCCAGTGTCCTGTTATTCCTATAGTTTCTCCATGCCCTTTTACTTTGCTGCTTAGCTAGCCTACATCTCTGATTAAACCATGGGTTTCTCATCTTCATTTCTCTGTTTTCCTTTTGGACTGGGACAAACTTGTTTGCTGCGTCCTTGCACTTCTGCGTGATGTAATCCATCATATCTTGGGCCGTCTTTCCCCAGAGCTCTGTTTCCCATGCTATATCTGTTAGGAATTTTCTTATCCCCTCATAGTTTCCCTTTCGGTATGCTAACCTTTTGTTTCGGTATCCCTCCTCGAGTTCAATAACCCTTCTTCAATCAAGTACTCAAACACCAGTACACTGTGGTCGCTCATTCCTACTGGGTCCTCAAAACCGATTTCTCTTATCTCGGAGTCGTTCAGAGTGAAGACTAGGTCGAGTCTCGCTGGTTCGTCATTGCCTCTCATCCTTGTGGGTTCTCCGACATGCTGGGTTAAAAAGTTGCTTGTCACCACCTCCAATAGTTTGGCTCTCCACGTATCCTCGCCTCCATGCGGTTCCTTGTTCTCCCAGTCAATCTTTCCGTGATTGAAGTCGCCCATGATGAGCAGGTGGGATCTATTTCTACAGGCAGCAGAGGCTGCCCTCTCAATTATAGTGTTAACTGCCTTGTTGTTGTTTTCATACTCTTGACTGGGTCTCCTGTCATTTGGTGGAGGGTTGTATATTACTGCTACTACTATTCTAGGTCCTCCCATTGTTATGGTGCCTGCTATGTAGTCTCTGAACTCCTCACAGCCCGGGATGGTCATCTCCTTAAAACTCCATTCCCTTCTCATGAGTAGGGCCACTCCGCCTCCTCCCCTACCTTCCCTCTCTTTCCTTATTACTGTATACTCCTGGGGAAACACGGCATTCGTAATGATTCCAGAGAGTTTTGTTTCAGTGAGTCCGATTACATCTAGGTTAACTTCTTGTGCTCTTTCCCTTAGTTCACTTGTCTTCCTTGTGATCCCATCTATGTTCGAGTACATCACCCTGAAACTGACTCTCTTCTGCTTCTTCTTCTGCTTGACTCTTTCTTCTGCTTGTGTGTGTGTGTGTGTGTGTGTGTGTGTGTGTGTGTGTGTGTGTGTGTGTGTGTGTGTGTGTGTGTGTGTGTGTGTGTGTGTGTGTGTGTGTGTGTGTGTGTGTGTGTGTGTGTGTGTGTGTGTGTGTGTGTGTGTACTCACCTATTTGTGCTTGCGGGGGTTGAGCCTTGGCTCTTTGGTCCCGCCTCTCAACTGTCAATCAACTGGTGTACAGATTCCTGAGCCTACTGGGCTCTATCATATCTACATTTAAAACTGTGTTTGGGGTCAGCCTCCACCACATCACTGCCTAATGCATTCCATCCGTTAACTACTCTGACACTGAAAAAGTTCCTTCTAACGTCCCTGTGGCTCATGTGGGTACTCAGTTTCCACCTGTGTCCCCTTGTTCGCGTCCCACCAGTGTTGAATAGTTTATCCTTGTTTACCCGATCGATTCCTCTGAGGATTTTGTAGGTTGTGATCATGTCTCCCCTTACTCTTCTGTCTTCCAGTGTCGTAAGATGCATTTCCCGCAGCCTTTCCTCGTAACTCATGCCTCTTAGTTCTGGGACTAGTCTAGTGGCATACCTTTGGACTTTTTCCAGCTTCGTCTTGTGCTTGACAAGGTATGGACTCCATGCTGGGGCCGCATACTCCAGGATTGGTCTTACATATGTGGTGTACAAGTTTCTGAATGATTCCTTACACAGGTTCCTGAACGCTGTTCTGATGTTAGCCAGCCTCGCCTATGCCGCAGACGTTATTCTTTTTATGTGGGCTTCAGGAGACAGGTTTGGTGTGATATCAACTCCTAGATCTTTCTCCCTGTTCGTTTCATTAAGTACTTCATCTCTTATTCTGTATCCATTGTTTGGCCTCCTATTTCCACCACCTAGTTTCATTACTTTGCATTTACTCGGGTTGAACTTCAACAGCCATTTGTTGGACCATTCACTCAGTCTGTCTAGGTCATCTTGTAGCCTCTTACTATCGTCCTCAGTTTCAATCCTCCTCATAATTTTTGCATCATCGGCAAACATTGAGAGAAACTACTCTATACCCTCTGGGAGATCATTTACATATATCAGAAACAGTATAGGTCCAAGGACCGACCCTGCGGGACTCCACTCGTAACGTCTCGCCCATCTGAGACCTCACCCCTCACACTGACTCGTTGTCTCCTGTTACTTAGGTACTCCTGTATCCAACGGAGTACCTTCCCTTTCACTCCAACCTGCATCTCCAGTTTTTTCACTAGCCTCTTGTGTGGCACTGTATCAAAGGCTTTCTGACAATCCAAAAATATGCAGTCTGCCCACCCTTCTCTTTCATGCCTTATTTTTGTTGCCTGGTCGTAGAATTCAAGTAACCCTGTGAGGCAGGACCTGCCATCCCTGAATCCATGTTGATGCTGTGTTACAAAGTTCTTTCGCTCTAAGTGCTCCACTAGCTTTCTTAGCACACATCATCTTGCATGGTATGCAAGTTAGGGACACTGGCCTGTAATTCAGTGCCTCCTGTCTATCCCCTTTCTTGTATATCGGGACTACGTTAGCCTCTTTCCAAATTTCTGGCAGTTCCCCTGTTGCCAGTGATTTGTTATACACTATGGAGAGTGGGAGGCACAGTTCTTCTGCTCCTTCCTTTAGTATCCAAGGGGAGATTCCATCTGGGCCTATAGCCTTTGTCACATCCAACTCTAGTAAACACTTCCTTACTTCCCCGCTGGTAATCTCAAACTTTTCCAGTGGTTCCTGGTTAGCTATTCCCTCTCTTATCTCTGGGATTTCTCCTTGCTCTAGGGTGAAGACCTCTTGGAATTTCTTATTCAGTTCCTCACACACTTCCTTGTCGTTTTGTAGTGAATCCTTCTGCCGCTATCCTTAATTTCATAATCTGTTCCTTTATTGTTGTTTTTCTCCTGATGTTGCTATGCAGCAATTTAGGCTGAGTCTTTGCCTTGCTTGCGATGTCATTTTTGTATTGTCTTTCTGCCTCTCTTCTCATCCTGACATATTCATTCCTGGAATTCTGGTATTTTTCTCTGCTCTCCAGTGTCCTGTTATTCCTATAGTTTCTCCATGCCCTTTTCCTTTGCTGCTTAGCTAGCCTACATCTCTGATTAAACCATGGGTTTTCTCATCTTCATTTCACTGTTTTCCTTTTGGACTGGGACAAACTTGTTTGCTGCGGCCTTGCATTTTTGCGTGATGTAGTCCATCATATCTTGGGCCGTCTTTACCCTGAGCTCTGTTTCCCATGCTATATCTGTTAGGAATTTTCTTATCTCCTCATAGTTTCCCTTTCGGTATGCTAACCTTTTAGTTTTCGGTATCCCTCCTCGAGTTCAATAGCCGTTCTTCAATCAGGTACTCAAACACCAATGCACTGTGGTCGCTCATTCCTAGTGGGGCCTCAAAACCGATTTCTCTTATGTCAGAGTCGTTCAGGGTGAAGACCAGGTCGAGTCTCGCTGGTTCGTCATTTCCTCTCATCCTTGTGAGTTCTCTGACATGCTGGGTTAAGAAGTTTCTAGTCACCACCTCCAGTAGTTTGGCTCTCCACGTATCCTCGCCTCCATGCGGTTCCTTGTTCTCCCAGTCAATCCTGCTGTGATTTGAAGTCCCCCATGATGAGCAGGTGGGATCTATTTCTACAGGCAGCAGAGGCTGCCCTCTCAATTATAGTGTTAACTGCTATGTTGTGTGTGTGTGTGTGTGTGTGTGTGTGTGTGTGTGTGTGTGTGGTGTGTGTGTGTGTGTGTGTGTGTGTGTGTGTGTGTGTGTGTGTGTGTGTGTGTGTGTGTGTGTACTCACCTAATTGTACTCACCTAATTGTGCTTGCGGGGGTTGAGCTCTGGCTCTTTGGTCCCGCCTCTCAACCGTCAATCAACTGGTGTACAGATTCCTGAGCCTATTGGGCTCTATCATATCTACATTTGAAACTGTGTATGGAGTCAGCCTCCACCACATCACTTCCTAATGCATTCCATTTACTAACTACTCTGACACTGAAAAAGTTCTTTCTAACGTCTCTGTGGCTCATTTGGGTACTCAGCTTCCACCTGTGTCCCCTTGTTCGCGTCCCACCAGTGTTGAATAGTTCATCCTTGTTTACCCGGTCGATTCCCCTGAGGATTTTGTAGGTTGTGATCATGTCCCCCCTTACTCTTCTGTCTTCCAGTGTCGTGAGGTGCATTTCCCGCAGCCTTTCCTCATAACTCATGCCTCTTAGTTCTGGGACTAGTCTAGTAGCATACCTTTGGACTTTTTCCAGCTTCGTCTTGTGCTCTTGTGTGTGTGTGTGTGTGTGTGTGTGTGTGTGTGTGTGTGTGTGTGTGTGTGTGTGTGTGTGTGTGTGTGTGTGTGTGTGTGTGTGTGTGTGTGTGTGTGTGTGTGTGTGTGTGTGTGTGTGTGTGTGTGTGTTTGTGTGTGTGTGTGTGTGTGTGTGTGTGTGTTTGTGTGTGTGTGTGTGTGTGTGTGTGTGTGTGTGTGTGTGTGTGTGTGTGTGTGTGTGTGTGTGTGTGTGTGTGTGTGTGTGTGTGTGTGTGTGTGTGTGTGTGTGTGTGTACTCACCTATATGTACTCACCTATATGTGCTTGCGTGTGTGTGTGTGTGTGTGTGTGCGCGTGTGTGTATTCTATATATGAAGATCCCTGTAGCACCCAGGCACCCTGTAATGTGCATACATGCTTATTACAGGCTGCCAGTAGGCTACACTCACACTACATGGTGTCTCGTGGCTGCAACCCACTTCAGGGTGCCATGTGGGTACACCGACACTACAGGGCTTCCTGGTGGCTACACTCATACTACAGGACAACATGTAGCTGTTGATCCTGTAATGTGATTATAGCCTCCTGGCACCCTGTAGTGGGTTGTAGCCACGAGACACCCTGTAGTGTGACTGTAGCCACCAGGCACCCTGTAATGTGGGTGCTCTGCAGTGTGAGTGTAGCCACCAGGAAGCCCTGTAGTGTCGGTGTAGCCACCATGCAGCCCTGAAGTGTCAGTATAGCAACCAGGTAGCTGTGAAGTGTAAGTGTAGCACCAGGCACCCTGTAATGTGGGTGCTCTGCAGTGTCAGTGTAGCCCACAGGCACCCTGTAGTGTGAGTGTAGCACCCAGGCACCCTGTAGTGTGAGTGTAGCCACCAGGCACCCTGTAGTGTCAGTGTAGCACCCCAGGCACCCTGTAGTGTGAGTGTAGCACCCAGGCACCCTGTAGTGTGAGTGTAGCACCCAGGCACCCTGTAGTGTGAGTGTAGCACCCAGGCACCCTGTAGTGTGAGTGTAGCACCCAGGCACCCTGTAGTGTGAGTGTAGCCACCAGGCACCCTGTAGTGTGAGTGTAGCCACCAGGCACCCTGTAGTGTAAGTGTAGCACCCAGGTACCCTGTAGTGTGAGTGTAGCCACCAGGCACCCTGTAGTGTGAGTGTAGCCACCAGGCACCCTGTAGTGTGAGTGTAGCCACCAGGCACCCTGTAGTGTGAGTGTAGCCACCAGGCACCCTGTAGTGTGAGTGTAGCCACCAGGCACCCTGTAGTGTGAGTGTAGCCACCAGGCACCCTGTAGTGTGAGTGTAGCCACCAGGCACCCTGTAGTGTGAGTGTAGCCACCAGGCACCCTGTAGTGTGAGTGTAGCCACCAGGCACCCTGTAGTGTGAGTGTAGCACCCAGGCACCCTGTAGTGTGAGTGTAGCCACCAGGCACCCTGTAGTGTGAGTGTAGCCACCAGGCACCCTGTAGTGTGAGTGTAGCCACCAGGCACCCTGTAGTGTGAGTGTAGCACCCAGGCACCCTGTAGTGTGAGTGTAGCACCCAGGCACCCTGTAGTGTGAGTGTAGCACCCAGGCACCCTGTAGTGTGAGTGTAGCCACCAGGCACCCTGTAGTGTGGAGTGTAGCCACCAGGCACCCTGTAGTGTCAGTGTAGCCACCGGATAGCCAATTAATATGATTGTAACCAGCAGGCTCAACTTACTGTGTTCCAATGTGTGCTAAAGCCATGGACTGAGCAGTGTTCACTGTAACATTGATGGGGAATGTTTGTGAACATTGTTCCTCGAGTGACTTAGTGGGGACAAGCAGGAGAAACCTTGTGTGTGGTCGCTCTTGGCAAAACCGGAGCAGGGTTGTAGTCTTGCCCGCTCCAGCAAGGCGTCGATCTTCACAACCTGGACAATAATTATACCATCATTCACAACCTGGACAATAATTAAACCATCATTCACAACCTGGTCAATAATTATACCATCATTCACAACCTGGACAATAATTATACCATCATTCACAACCTGGACAATAATTATACCATCATTCACAACCTGGACAATAATTATACCAGCATTCACAACCTGGACAATAATTATACCATCATTCACAACCTGGACAATAATTATACCATCATTCACAACCTGGACAATAATTATACCATCATTCACAACCTGGACAATAATTAAACCATCATTCACAACCTGGTCAATAATTATACCATCATTCACAACCTGGACAATAATTATACCATCATTCACAACCTGGACAATAATTATACCATCATTCACAACCTGGACAATAATTATACCATCATTCACAACCTGGACAATAATTATACCATCATTCACAACCTGGACAATAATTATACAATCATTCACAACCTGGACAATAATTATACCATCATTCACAACCTGGACAATAATTATACCATCATTCACAACCTGGACAATAATTATACCATCATTCACAACCTGGACAATAATTATACCATCGTTCACAACCTGGACAATAATTATACCATCGTTCACAACCTGGACAATAATTATACTGTCATTCACAACCTGGACAATAATTATACCATCATTCACAACCTGGACAATAATATACCAACGTTCACAACCTGGACAATAATTATACCATCATTCACAACCTGGACAATAATTATACCATCGTTCACAACCTGGACAATAATTATACCATCATTCACAACCTGGACAATAATTATACCATCATTCACAACCTGGACAATAATTATACCATCGTTCACAACCTGGACAATAATTATACCATCATTCACAACCTGGACAACAATTATACCATCGTTCACAACCTGGACAATAATTATACCATCATTCACAACCTGGACAATAATTATACCATCGTTCACAACCTGGACAATAATTATACCATCGTTCACAACCTGGACAATAATTATACCATCATTCACAACCTGGACAATAATTATACCATCATTCACAACCTGGACAATAATTATACCATCATTCACAACCTGGACAATAATTATACCATCATTCACAACCTGGACAATAATTATACCATCATTCACAACCTGGACAATAATTATACCATCATTCACAACCTGGACAATAATTATACCATCATTCACAACCTGGACAATAATTATACCATCATTCACAACCTGGACAATAATTATACCATCATTCACAACCTGGACAATAATTATACCATCATTCACAACCTGGACAACCAACTATAATATCATTGACAATTAGGAAATCTATTATTCCAGTTTTCAGACTCTGGACAACAAATTTAAATATAATTCATAACCTGAACCACCAGTTATAACCTAATTCACAACCCATACAACAATTATAACATCCTCAAAATTCAGGCAATTATTATATCATCATTCACAACCTGGACAACAATAATACAATCATTCACAATCTTGACATCAATAATACAGTCATTCACAACATGGACGATAAATATAACATCCATCAAAACCTGGACAACAATTATAACATCATTCACAACATAACAATTGTTTCAGCATCATTCACAACATGACAATTATTTTAGCATCATTCACAACCTGGACAACAATTACCTGCTTGAATTATAACATTCTTCACAATCTGGACAACAATTATAACATTATTCTCAACCCGGTACTGTAATTGTGTACAACCATATAAGTAACGTAATGACGTTACTTATATGACTGACTTCTGTAAGTTCACAAGTAGTAACGTTACTTACATGACTGACAGTAAAAACACACACATTGTGAAGTTACTTACATGACTAGCTGTAAGAACACTCATTGCGAAGTTACTTACATGAATGGCTGTAAGTACACACGGAATGATGTTACTTGACTGGCTTCTATAAGTACACACGCAGTGACGTTACTTACATGACTGGTTCTAAGTAGATTCATTATCGCGTTACTTGCATGATCGTCTTCAGTAAGTACACACACATTGTGTTGTTACTTACAATTCTGGCAGTAGGAGCAAACTAAAGGACGTTACTTACATGATTGTCTTTTATTTTATGGGTGATGATTCTTAGTTGTTCTTGAGTAAGATGAAGAGTCTCGCTGTGGATGACCTTCTGTGTTGTCTGTTGATCCTCAGACACCTGCTGCCGCTGTTGACCCACAGACACCTGCTGCCGCTGTTGACCCACAGACACCTGCTGCCGCTGTTGACCCACAGACACCTGCTGCAGCTGTTGACCCACAGACACCTGCTGCAGCTGTTGACCCACAGACACCTGCTGCAGCTGTTGACCCACAGACACCTGCTGCAGCTCTTGACCCACAGACACCTGCTGCCGCTGTTGACCCACAGACACCTGCTGCCGCTGTTGACCCACAGACACCTGCTGCAGCTGTTGACCCACAGGCACCTGTTGCAGCTGTTGACCCACAGACACCTGCTGCAGCTGTTGACCCACAGACACCTGCTGCCACTGTTGACCCACAGACACCTGCTGCCGCTGTTGACCCACAGACACCTGCTGCCGCTGTTGACCCACAGACACCTGCTGCAGCTGTTGACCCACAGACACCTGCTGCAGCTGTTGACCCACAGACACCTGCTGCAGCTGTTGACCCACAGGCACCTGCTGCAGCTGTTGACCCACAGACACCTGCTGCAGCTGTTGACCCACAGGCACCTGCTGCAGCTGTTGACCCACAGACACCTGCTGCCGCTGTTGACCCACAGGCACCTGCTGCAGCTGTTGACCCACAGGCACCTGCTGCAGCTGTTGACCCACAGACACTTGCTGCAGCTGTTGACCCACTGACACTTGCTGCAGCTGTTGACCCACAGACACCTGCTGCCGCTGTTGACCCACAGACACCTGCTGCAGCTGTTGACCCACAGACACCTGCTGCAGCTGTTGACCCACAGACACTTGCTGCAGCTGTTGACCCACAGACACCTGCTGCAGCTGTTGACCCACAGGCACCTGCTGCAGCTGTTGATCCAGACACTTGCTGCAGCTGTTGATCCTCAGACACCTGCTGTAGTTCTTCGTGATAATTTATTCCTGCAGTTCTCCATCTGTTTTCATACAGGTGTAGTGTATAATTCACCATGTAGTAGTACCTGTAAGGTTATCATAGAGGTTGTGTATAATACACCAGGTAGTAGTGCCTCTAAGATTTTCATAGAGAAATTGTATAATACAACAGGTGGAAGTAGCTGTAAGGTTATCATAGTGAAAGAGAATAATACACTTGGTGGTGGGACCTGTAAGGTTTTCATAGTGATAGTGCATAATACACCATGCAGTAGTTAGTACCTCTAAGGCTATAATAGCGGTAGCGTATAATACACCAACTTGTAGTGCCTGTAAGTTATCATAGAGGTAGAGTTTAATACTCCAGGGTGGCACCGGTCGAAAAAGAAAAAGGAAAAAGGACGCCATCTATTAACTTTCAATACATTAGGCAGATACTCTTCCTGCTTATTTACTACTAACAAGATAACTCAAAGAAAACGAGATTGCTGTGAATTTTTCCTTAAAAGAAAAGGAGATTGCTGTGAATTTTTCCTCAAAAGAAAACGAGGATATCATTGCCATATGTCACCATTAACTTCACCAGCTAATAATATTGGGAATTCTTCTTAAAACATCAGTCTCTGGATTGTAAATATCATAAAAACATTTCCCTTGAACGAACTGAATTATAAGTACTGAAATACATTAAATATTAACCTTCTTTCCACTTCATGATAAAACCCATCTGGTGTTGACACTGATGTGGAAGAAAAAGAGGGGAGTTGCCATTTTAACCCTGGACATTTCAAATGTGTCATGTTGCTATCTCGAGTTCTTGTGCATAACAAGTTATTGTCGATGAGATAGACAGCACAATCGACACCTTCCTTATCAGGAAAGACTTTATATCCATACAGTATACCAGATGATTTGTAGAGCTCCCATTTTATTGAGTAATTTTACTGTTGTGGTTATGCCGTATATAGACAATAAATCCAAGGGTGAGCAACAATCTAATTTCTTTATTACAGTTTATTATTATTATTATTATATATATAAGTAAATAATTTATATGTGGCAAATTTCCCGATGTAAACTCATCCGCAGGTAAATTGAGAAGTGAAGTTACTAAAGTGGCATTTCTCCGGGGAGACCACGTGACTGGCTAGCTACCCAAGTTCTCTACACCAATAACAGAATGCTGAAGCCTTTTTATCAGATAAGGCCTACCCCAGTATATACTAACCTATGTAGTCTGAACACCTAGTAACATTGTGGTGAATGTCAACCAATCGATTAATTTCGATTGATAGACTATATATAAATAATAAACCCCCAGCTTGTGTAGAAAATGATTTGTGGAAATTTAATATCATACAGTCCACTTTATTTGATAAATAAATAAAGATATAAATTAAATATAATTTTTAATTCTAACTCAATAAATAAATTAATAATTGTATTCAAATAAATAAAAAAATAATACAAATCAGTTTTCCCCAACATGATTGGTCTTCAAAGAACCGAATGAATCAGGAACATTATACCGGTTCTCAGACCACATATGATTGGTCTACTTTGAACCATGATCATGATGAATGGTCCTTACATGCTCCAGAAATGCAACACATGTCCATCAATAAATAAACAGTGCAAAAAATCAGTTAACAATGTATTATAAACACACACACACATATATATATATATATATATATATATATATATATATATATATATATATATATATATATATATATATATATATATATATATATATATATATATATATATATATATATATATATATATATATATATATATATATATATATATATATATATATATATATATATATATATACTTTGACATTGGACAGATATCTCTCTTTTTTTTATTTAGATTACAAAGGGTCCTATAATAGTGGAATTCCAGAGACTCTTCTGGTCCCCCTAGCACCAAGTTCGTGAGGGGTCACCCTGCTATCCGACACACTTTTAACCTCATTGCATCTATATAACGTTTCTTATTTATTATCCCAGATGTGATTACTATTGTTGCTACTATTGTGATGATTTATACTTTTTATCGTCAAACTTCTCACCACAAGAATGACCAGAACATAATATTAATATAGAGTTAACTCACCTTGTTGGAAAAAAGAAGTGATCTGTGCAGTAAATCAGAAGGGAAGCTAAGCAGTAGAAGGCCTCGGTGACATCAACATAAGTGAGGGGAGAGTGTCGGTGAAGCAGCAGGTGGACCACCCCCTCCACGTCCCTCACGTCCTCCGACACTGCCAACATCAAATCATTGCTTATACGCTTCCCCTCACCTTATTTTACACACACACACACACACACACACACATACTTGACTTGTGACCATCGTGTTGGGTGGACGTGGGTTGGGAGCTCCTGGTTCACTAATGGAGTGGGAGGGGTAATCAGGCAACTTCGAAGTGAAAAAGTGTGTACAAGTGAATGAAAAAACCTTGGGTTTTGACCAAAGCCATAAGGTAGTGAAGAAAAACAGTTTAAGTAGCGTAATTCAAAATAGTTGATGAAGTACTGTGGCAGTGTTCAGTGTGGAGCAAACCTCACCGACCTCTGACCGTGACCTCACCCCCGGCAGCAACCTCCTACCACCACGTGGGACGACGCTTGGAGATTCACTCACCTATTGTGTTAGCAGGACGGTAAGATACTTGGAACCCCTGTGGGTAAGGTTGCATTATAGCAATGACTAGGTCAGGAAGGGCGTGTAGGTCCAGCAGTATTATGATTGAGGAAGAAGATAGGTTTGTGGAAAAGATGATTGGGAAATTTGTAGAGAAGAGGGATGTTTGGATAGATGATCTAATCCAGAGGATTAAAAGTGAAGTCCTTAATAAGATACAGGACGAGGTTCAAAGACTCAAACAAGAGTTTATGGATTATATTCAAGAGGAAATCAGGAAGAGCAGGGTAGAATGGCAAGGAGAAATATATAGGCTTACTAATGAATTTGGCAGGAATAAGGGAAGCTTGGTAGGGGAAGGGGGAGTAGTAGTAGGTGGAGTAGCGGGAGTGGGAGGGGTGGAGGTCAGCAAGGGAGGGGGCCACCAGCATGACCCTGAACTGAGAAAGAGGACAATCATAATCCATGGATTACTTGAAGCCAGGGCACCATCGAGGCAGGAAAGGATGGAGATTGAGGATTTGGAGCTACAGGGGATCTTGAGAGACATGAGAGCCCAGATAGCAGGGAATGAGGTGCAAGTCCAAGACGCATTGGGCCATACAATGAAACGAAGGAACATTATATGTAACAGTAACTACAATTACTGTATTAATTACATTGTATGTAATATAAGTAACAGGAAACGACCTGTCCTGGTACAGTTCACTAAAGAAGAGGCAGTGGATTACATACTGCATCACAAACACTTACTCAGAGGTAGCAAAAATTACTACAACGTATATATTGACAAATTCATGATGAAGGAGGAGCAGATAGCCCACAGAGCAAGCAAACAACAATACAACTCTTCCCATTTGAGCTTAGCTACACACCCCAATGCTAATCCACACCATGCTAACCAGCTCACACCTTCTCAGGTCACTCCTTCCCCAAATCAGCCCTCTCTGCCCCTGCTTATCTCCCCAACACCTCCCTTGACCCCTCTGACCCCACTGCAGTCAAATTCATCCCACATTCCAAGGACCCCCTCATCACCTCAACCCCCAAAACCCATCCAGCCCTCATCCCCTCAACCCCTAAAACCCACCCAGCCCTCATCCCCTCAACCCCAAGAACCCACCCAGCCCTCATCCCCTCAACACCCAAAACCTACTCAGCCCTCACCCCTCCTCATCCCCTCTTCTTCCATGTGACCCCCCACCCTTGCGAGGGGGGTGGGAGGTTCCCCCCACCCCCTCTATCCTTCCCCCTCCCAACCTCTCAACCTCTATCTGACTCCCAACCTTACGCTATCTCCCAACCCCTCTATACCTATCAGACCCTCCCTAATCTTCAGACCCAGTATGCCCTTCCTACTCCAGACCTACCTACCCAGGCCCTACCCCAGACCCTCCTACCTAACTTCCTAGAAGCCCAGCCCCCATTAGCCCCCCAAGCACCCCTCCTGACCTCTTTCATCCCCCATACACCCCCCGGACCCCCCCCAGACACCCCCCGGATCCCCCCCCCGGACATCCGGATCCTCCCCGCCCCCAGTCATTCCCCAGACACCCCCCAGATCCCCCCTGCCCCCAGTCACCCCCCAGACACCCCTCAGATCCCCCCAGACCCCCAGAGAAAGGGAGAACTCTGGTACAAGAGTTTCCATGAAGAATCTCAAGGTTTGGTACACCAATGCTGATGGGGTATCTAATAAAGCAGAAGAGATAAAAGAAAGAGTGAGTGAAGCAGATCCTGACATAGTTGCAATTGTGGAAACTAAAATTAATGACATGATCTCAGATGCAATCTTTCCTGAAGGGTACCAGGTGATACGAAAAGAGAGGACACAGAGACAGGGAGGGGGGTGGCACTCCTAATAAAGCGGAAATGGAAGTTTGAAGACCTGGGAAATCGGGTTACCAATGAGTGCACAAGCTTCATACATGGAACTCTGACAGTAGATGGGAGGAAGATTGTGATCTTGGTAATCTACAATCCCCCACCAAACAGTAGAAGACCCAGGCAGGAGTATGATAACACCAACAAGGCATGTATAGATGAACTGCAGAAGGCAGCAACACTAGACCACAGAATGAGAGCGAAGCTGCTGATCATGGGGGACCTTAATCATGGAGAGATAAATTGGGAATCAAGGAATCCCCATGGAGGGGACGAAACGTGGGGAGCAAAATTAGTAGATGTTATAGACAAGAATTTCCTAACACAACATGTGAAGGAAGACACAAGGGAAAGAGGAGATGCACCGAGCCTATTAGACATGATTTTCACCCAGAACGTAGAAGATATCGAGAATTTAGAGCATGAAATACCTCTAGGGGCCAGTGACCATTGTGTCCTAGTCCCTGACTACTTGATGGAATTCAAACTTATGACCATGGGACAAGAGATCTGGGAAAGGAGAGTTGACTACAGGAATGGGGACTAAAAGAGGATAAGGAACTATCTGGGTGAAGTGCAGTGGGAGGAAGAAATTAGAGGAAAAAGAGTCCAAGATATGATGGACCTTGTCATACAGAAATGCCAGGAGGCCGAAGAGAGATTTATACCAACAGTAAAGGGAAAAAATAAGAAGGAATATAATAACCCATGGTTTAATAGACAGTGTCAGGAAGCAAAAATGGCCAGCAGGCGGGAGTGGAGGAAGTACAGAAGACAAAGGACAGAGGACAACAGGATCAGATACAACAGAGCTAGGAACGATTACATTAACATAAGACGAACATCGGAAAGGGACTATGAGAACGATATTGCAATCAAAGCGAAAAAACAACCTAAGTTACTACACAGTCATTAAAGAAGAAAAATGTCGGTGAACGACCAAGTGGCATGACTAAGGAAGACAGAGGGGACATATACTGAAAGTGACAAGGAAATCTGCGAGGCACTGAATGCCAGTTTCCATGGAGTGTTCACTACCGAGCCTGAGCAGCTCCCATTGTTGGAAGGGGTTACCCTAGATGAAAGACTATCAGATATAGAGGTGACAGCAGAGGAGGTAATGAAACAGTTGACAACTCTAGATGTAACTAAAGCAGTTGGACCCGACAAAGCATCACCGTGGATACTAAAAGAAGCAGCACAGGCCCTCAGCCTCTGGCAATGATCTTTAATGAGTCACTTATGTCGGGAGAATTGCCCAGTTGCTGGAAGAAGGCAAATGTCGTGCCGATCTTCAAAAAAGGTGATAGGGAGGAGGCACTTAACTATAGACCTGTATCACTGACAAGCATCCCCTGTAAAATACTAGAAAGAATAGTTAGGCTACGACTGGTTGCACAGCTGGAGAACATTAGGTTTGGGAACAAACATCAACATGGGTTCTGGACAGGGAAATCGTGCCTAATAAACCTTCTGGAATTCTATGATAAAATAACGAGGATAAGACAGGACAGAGATGGTTGGGCAGACTGCATATTTCTGGACTGCCAAAAAGCCTTTGATACAGTACCGCACATGAGACTGCTGTTCAAGCTCGAGAGGCAGGCGGGGGTGGGGGGAAAGGTCCTAGCATGGATAAGGAACTACCTAACAGGAAGGAGCCAAAGAGTTACGGTAAGGGGCGAGAAGTCGGACTGGCGAACAGTAACAAGTGGAGTACCACAAGGATCGGTGCTGGGACTAATTCTATTTCTTGTATATGTTAACGACATGTTTACAGGCGTAGAGTCCTACATGTCGATGTTTGCGGATGACCCAAAGTTGATGAGAAGAGTTGTGACAGATGAGGATTGCAGGATCCTCCAAGAGGACCTGAACAGGTTGCAGAGATGGTCAGAGAAATGGCTACTGGAATTCAACATGAGCAAATGTAAAGTTATGGAAATGGGACTAGGAGATAGGAGACCAAAGGGACAGTGCACAATGAAGGGGAACAGCCTACCTGTGACGACGCGCGAAAGAGACCTGGGTGTGGACGTAACACCTAATCTATCTCCTGAGGCACATATAAATAGGATAACGACAGCAGCGTACTCTACACTGGCAAAAGTTAGAACATCATTCAGAAACCTAAGTAAGGAGGCATTTAGGGCGCTTTACACTGCCTACGTGAGGCCAGTCTTAGAGTATGCCGCCTCATCATGGAATCCCCATCTGAAGAAGCATATAAAGAAACTGGAAAAGGTTCAGAGGTTTGCAACCAGACTCGTCCCAGAGCTACGAGGGATGGGGTATGAAGAGCGCCTCAGGGAACTGTGCCTTACAACACTAGAAAGAAGGGAGAGGGGGGACATGATAGGAACGTATAAAATACTCCGAGGGATTGACAGAGTGGACATAGACGAAATGTTCACACGGAATAGTAACAGAACGAGGGGACATGGATGGAAGCTTGAAACTCAGATGAGTCACAGAGATGTTAGGAAGTTTTCTTTTAGCGTGAGAATAGTGGGAAAATGGAATGCACTTCAGGAACAGGTTGTGGAAGCAAATACTATTCATAATTTTAAAACCAGGTATGATAGGGAAATGGGACAGCAGTCATTGCTGTAAACAACCGATGCTCGAAAGGCGGGATCCAAGAGTCAATGCTCGATCCTACAGACACAACTAGGTGAGTACAAAACTAGGTGAGTACACACACACAAAGAAAGGAAAAGACAGCCCAAGATATGATGGACTACATCACGCAAAAATGCAAGGACGCAGCAAACAAGTTTGTCCCAGCCCAAAAGGAAAACAGTGAAATGAAGATGAGAAACCCATGGTTTAATCACAGATGTAGGCTAGCTAAGCAGCAAAGTAATAGTGCATGGAGAAACTATAGGAATAACAGGACACTGGAGAGCAGAAAAAGATACCAGAATGCCAGGAATGAATATGTCAGGATGAGAAGAGAGGCAGAAAGACAATACGAAAATGACATCGCAAGCAAGGCAAAGACTCAGCCTAAATTGCTGCATAGCCACATCAGGAGAAAAACAACAGTAAAGGAACAGGTTATGAAATTAAGGATAGGGGCAGAAGGATTTACTACAAACGACAAGGAAGTGTGTGAGGAACTGAATAAGAAATTCCAAGAGGTCTTCACCTTAGAGCAAGGAGAAATCCCAGAGATAAGAGAGGGAATAGCTAACCAGGAACCACTGGAAGAGTTTGAGAATCCCAGCGGGTAAGTAAGGAAGTGTTTACTAGAGTTGGATGTGACAAAGGCTATAGGCCCAGATAGAATCACCCCTTGGATACTAAAGGAAGGAGCAGAAGAACTGTGCCTCCCACTCTCCATAGTGTATAACAAATCACTGGCAACAGAGGAACTGCCAGAAATTTGGAAAGCAGCTAACGTAGTCCCGATATACAAGAAAGGAGATAGACAGGAGGCACTGAATTACAGGCCAGTGTCCCTAACCTGCATACCATGCAAGCTGATGGAGAAGATTGTGCGAAGAAAGCTAGTGGAGCACCTGGAGCGAAAGAACTTTGTAACACAGCATCAACATGGATTCAGGGATGGCAGGTCCTGCCTCACAGGGTTACTTGAATTCTACGACCAGGCAACAAAAATAAGGCAAGAAAGAGAAGGGTGGGCAGACTGCATATTTTTGGATTGTCAGAAAGCCTTTGATACAGTGCCACACAAGAGGCTAGTGAAAAAGCTGGAGATGCAGGCTGGAGTGAAAGGGAAGGTACTCCGTTGAATACAGGAGTACCTAAGCAACAGGAAACAACGAGTCAGTGTGAGGGGTGAGGTCTCAGATTGGCGAGACGTTACGAGTGGAGTCCCGCAGGGGTCAGTCCTTGGACCTATACTGTTTCTGATATATGTAAATGATCTCCCAGAGGGTATAGAATCGTTTCTCTAAATGTTTGCCGATGATGCAAAAATTATGAGGAGGATTGAAACTGAGGACGATAGTAGGAGGCTACAAGATGACCTAGACAGACTAAGTGAATGGTCCAACAAATGGCTGTTGAAGTTCAACCCGAGTAAATGCAAAGTAATGAAACTAGGCAGTGGAAATAGGAGGCCAGACACAGGATACAGAATAGGAGATGAAGTACTTAATGTAACGAACAGAGAGGAAGATCTAGGAGTTGATATCACACCAAACCTGTCTCCTGAAGCCCACATAAAATGAATAACGTCTGTTGATTGCTGGTGTTGACTTCTTAATGTGTAGTGCCTCGCAAACGTCAAGCCGCCTGCTATCGCTGTATCTATCGATGATTTTTGTGTTGTTTACTAGGATTTCTCTGGCGATGGTTTGGTTGTGGGAAGAGATTATAAGTTCCTTAATGGAGCCCTGTTGTTTATGCATCGTTAAACGCCTAGAAAGAGATGTTGTTGTCTTGCCTATATACTGGGTTTTTTGGAGCTTACAGTCCCCAAGTGGGCATTTGAAGGCATAGACGACGTTGGTCTCTTTTAAAGCGTTCTGCTTTGTGTCTGGAGAGTTTCTCATGAGTAGGCTGGCCGTTTTTCTGGTTTTATAGTAAATCGTCAGTTGTATCCTCTGATTTTTGTCTGTAGGGATAACGTTTCTATAACAATATCTTTCAGGACCCTTTCCTCTGTTTTATGAGCTGTGGAAAAGATGTTCCTGTAAAATAGTCTAATAGGGGGTATAGGTGTTGTGTTAGTTGTCTCCTCAGAGGTTGCATGGCGTTTCACTTTCCTTCTTATGATGTCTTCGACGAAACCATTGGAGAAGCCGTTGTTGACTAGGACCTGCCTTACCCTACAGAGTTCTTCGTCGACTTGCTTCCATTCTGAGCTGTGGCTTAGAGCACGGTCGACATATGCGTTAACAACACTCCTCTTGTACCTGTCTGGGCAGTCGCTGTTGGCATTTAGGCACATTCCTATGTTCGTTTCCTTAGTGTAGACTGCAGTGTGGAAACCTCCGCTCTTTTCCATGACTTACATCTAGAAAGGGCAGCTTCCCATCCTTTTCCATCTCGTAAGTGAAACGCAGCACGGAACTCTGCTCAAATGCCTCCTTCAGCTCCTGCAGATGTCTGACATCAGGTACCTGTGTAAAAATGTCGTCAACATACCTGCAGTATATGGCCGGTTTCAAGTTCATGTCGACTAAGACTTTTTGCTCGATGGTACCCATGTAGAAGTTTGCAAACAGGACACCTAGGGGAGAACCCATGGCGACCCCATCTACTTGCTTATACATGTGCCCATCCGGGCTCAAGAAGGGTGCCTCTTTAGTACAAGCTTGGAGTAGTTTCCTTAGAATATTTTCGGGTATGTCAAGAGGAGTACAGGCTGGATCACGATACACTCTGTCGGCTATCATCCCGATTGTCTCGTCCACAGGTACGTTGGTAAACAGCGATTCTACGTCCAACGAGGCTCTTATCCCTGTGGCCCGTGTGCCCCGCAGTAAGTCAACAAATTCCTTTGGAGACTTCAGGCTGAAGGCGCAAGGAACATAAGGAGTCAGCAGGCCGTTGAGTCGCTTCGCCAGTCTGTACGTAGGTGTGGGTATCTGGCTAATGATTGGCCGAAGTGGGTTTCCAGGCTTGTGTGTCTTGACATTTCCATACGCATATCCAGGTTTATATTCCCCAATAATCTTTGGCAGGTGGAGTCCGGATATCTTGGCGTTCACAGTTTCGATCAGTTTGTTGACCTTTGCTTTAAATTCGGCTGTAGTGTCCTTCGTTACCCTTTGGAACTTAGTTTGGTCAGAGAGTATGAGGTTCATTTTCGCTAGATATTCGTCTTTTTTAAGAATGACATATATTGGCGACTTGTCACCTCTCCTGACAACTATCTCCTTGTTCTCACGAAGGCTTTTAGCTGCCGCTTTGAGCTCGGGGGACGGTATGGTGCTTCTGTAATTGCCTCGATTCTTTCCTCCTTCTGCAATAAGTTCTGCTTGTAAGGTATCTTTGGTAGTGACCTTCTTTTGCGTCTCGAGGTCGAATATGTCGTCCAACAGAATTTCCAACTCTACTTTCCGCCGCAACCAGGGAAGGAGAGCTGGATCAGGACAACGAGAAGGTGAGCTGAGAGGAACATAAGAACATAAGAACAAAGGTAACTGCAGAAGGCCTGTTGGCCCATACGAGGCCGCTCCTATTTATAACCACCCAATCCCACTCATATACATGTCCAACCCGTGCTTGAAACAATCGAGGGACCCCACCTCCACAATGTTACGCGGCAATTGGTTCCACAAATCAACAACCCTGTTACTGAACCAGTATTTACCCAAGTCTTTCCTAAATCTAAACTTATCCAATTTATATCCATTGTTTCGTGTTCTGTCCTGTGTTGATACTTTTAATACCCTATTAATATCCCCCCGGTTATGTCCATTCATCCACTTGTAAACCTCTATCATGTCACCCCTAACTCTTCGCCTTTCCAGTGAATGCAACTTAAGCTTTGTTAATCTTTCTTCATATGAAAGATTTCTAATTTGGGGAATTAACTTAGTCATCCTACGCTGGACACGTTCAAGTGAATTTATATCCATTCTATAATATGGCGACCAAAACTGAACTGCATAATCTAAATGGGGCCTAACTAGAGCAAGATATAGCTTGAGAACCACACCAGGTGTCTTGTTACTAACGCTGCGATTAATAAATCCAAGTGTCCGATTTGCCTTATTACGAACATTTATGCATTGATCCTTTTGTTTTAAATTCTTACTAATCATAACTCCCAGATCCCTTTCGCAATCCGACTTCGCAATCACAACACCATCTAGCTCGTATCTTGTAACTCTATCATCATTACCTAACCTCAGAACTTTACATTTATCAGCATTAAACTGCATCTGCCAATCCTTTGACCATTTCAAAACCCTATCTAGATCAACTTGAAGTGATAGTGAGTCCTCCTCCGAATTAATTTCCCTACCGATTTTCGTATCATCGGCAAATTTGCAAATGTTGCTACTCAAACCTGAATCTAAATCATTTATATATATTATAAACAACAGAGGTCCCAGGACAGAGCCTTGAGGCACTCCACTTACAACATTTTCCCACTCTGACTTGATTCCATTTATACTAACTCTCTGTTTCCTTTGGTATAGCCATGCCCTAATCCAGCTTAATATAGCACCCCCAATACCATGAGACTCTATTTTTTTAATCAGTCTTTCATGTGGCACTGTATCAAAAGCTTTGCTAAAGTCAAGGTATACAACATCGCAATCCTTACCACTATCAACTGCCTCAACAATGCTAGAATAAAAAGATAACAAATTTGTTAAACATGAACGGCCATTTATAAAACCATGTTGCGACTCAATTATTAATTTATGTTTTTCAGGAGGGCAATGAGAGATGAACAAGGGCAAGAGAGGGGAACAGTGTCAGTAAGAGGAGAACAGGAGGAAGAGGAGAACAGAAGAAAGGGGAAGAGAACAGGAACAATAACAGAACAGCTAGAACAGGAAAAATGGGAGGAGAACAGGAACAGGGGGAGGATAGCAAGAGCATGGGAGGAGAAGAATAACAGTTGGAGGAGAACAGGAGAAAGGGAAGGAGAGCAGGACAAAGTGGGAGGGAGAACAGAAGGAAGGAGAACAGGAGCAATTGAAGGTGAACACGAGCTATGGAAGAACAGGAGGAGAACACGAACAACTACAGGAGAACTGCAGACTGGGGGAGGAGAACAGGACCAAGTGGAGATGAATCGCAGCCAGGGGAGGAGAACAGGAGCCAGGGGAGGAGAACAGGAGCGAGGCAGGAAAACAAGAACAATGGGAGGAGACGAGAAGTAGGGAACACTTACAGAACACAATGAGGGTAGCGACGTGCCAGAGGTTAAAGGGTCTTAGCATGAGAGCCTCCTCCATGTTCTCCAGAGTATCACTTGCCACGGTGTACAGTCTGTGTCTCTGAAGGACCAGCTTGGTGGCTGCTCCAGCTCTTGGCACCTGCCTGCTGCCCATCATCCTGCAATATCCACAACACCGTTAGTGATGCTCTATCATGGTACTAATGTTGTCTGTGACATCTACATCTGTTACATCTAGAAAGGGCAGCTTCCCATCATAAGAACAAAGATAACTGCAGAAGGCCTATTGGCCCATACGAGGCAGCTCCTATCTATAACCACCCAATCCCACTCATATACATGTCCAACCCGCACTTGAAACAATCGAGGGACCCCACCTCCACCACGTTACGCGGTAATTGGTTCCACAAATCAACAACCCTGTTACTGAACCAGTATTTACCCAAGTCTTTCCTAAATCTAAACTTATCCAAATTATACCCATTGTTTCGTGTTCTGTCTTGTGTTGATACTTTTAATACCCTATTAATATCCCCTTTGTTATGTCCATTCACCCACTTGTAAACCTCTATCATGTCACCCCTAACTCTTCGCCTTTCCAGTGAATGCAACTTAAGCTTTGTTAATCTTTCTTCATATGAGAGATTTCTAATTTGGGGAATTAACTTAGTCATCCTACGCTGGACACGTTCAAGGGAATTTATATCCATTCTATAATATGGCGACCAAAACTGAACTGCATAATCTAAATGGGGCCTAACTAGAGCAAGATATAGCTTGAGAACCACACCAGGTGTCTTGTTACTAACGCTGCGATTAATAAATCCAAGTGTCCGATTTGCCTTATTACGAACATTTATGCATTGATCCTTTTGTTTTAAATTCTTACTAATCATAACTCCCAGATCCCTTTCGCAATCCGACTTCGCAATCACAACACCATCTAGCTCGTATCTTGTAACTCTATCATCATTACCTAACCTCAGAACTTTACATTTATCAGCATTAAACTGCATCTGCCAATCCTTTGACCATTTCAAAACCCTATCTAGATCAACTTGAAGTGATAGTGAGTCCTCCTCCGAATTAATTTCCCTACCGATTTTCGTATCATCGGCAAATTTGCAAATGTTGCTACTCAAACCTGAATCTAAATCATTTATATATATTATAAACAACAGAGGTCCCAGGACAGAGCCTTGAGGCACTCCACTTACAACATTTTCCCACTCTGACTTGATTCCATTTATACTAACTCTCTGTTTCCTTTGGTATAGCCATGCCCTAATCCAGCTTAATATAGCACCCCCAATACCATGAGACTCTATTTTTTTAATCAGTCTTTCATGTGGCACTGTATCAAAAGCTTTGCTAAAGTCAAGGTATACAACATCGCAATCCTTACCACTATCAACTGCCTCAACAATGCTAGAATAAAAAGATAACAAATTTGTTAAACATGAACGGCCATTTATAAAACCATGTTGCGACTCAATTATTAATTTATGTTTTTCAGGAGGGCAATGAGAGATGAACAAGGGCAAGAGAGGGGAACAGTGTCAGTAAGAGGAGAACAGGAGGAAGAGGAGAACAGAAGAAAGGGGAAGAGAACAGGAACAATAACAGAACAGCTAGAACAGGAAAAATGGGAGGAGAACAGGAACAGGGGGAGGATAGCAAGAGCATGGGAGGAGAAGAATAACAGTTGGAGGAGAACAGGAGAAAGGGAAGGAGAGCAGGACAAAGTGGGAGGGAGAACAGAAGGAAGGAGAACAGGAGCAATTGAAGGTGAACACGAGCTATGGAAGAACAGGAGGAGAACACGAACAACTACAGGAGAACTGCAGACTGGGGGAGGAGAACAGGACCAAGTGGAGATGAATCGCAGCCAGGGGAGGAGAACAGGAGCCAGGGGAGGAGAACAGGAGCGAGGCAGGAAAACAAGAACAATGGGAGGAGACGAGAAGTAGGGAACACTTACAGAACACAATGAGGGTAGCGACGTGCCAGAGGTTAAAGGGTCTTAGCATGAGAGCCTCCTCCATGTTCTCCAGAGTATCACTTGCCACGGTGTACAGTCTGTGTCTCTGAAGGACCAGCTTGGTGGCTGCTCCAGCTCTTGGCACCTGCCTGCTGCCCATCATCCTGCAATATCCACAACACCGTTAGTGATGCTCTATCATGGTACTAATGTTGTCTGTGACATCTACATCTGTTACATCTAGAAAGGGCAGCTTCCCATCATAAGAACAAAGATAACTGCAGAAGGCCTATTGGCCCATACGAGGCAGCTCCTATCTATAACCACCCAATCCCACTCATATACATGTCCAACCCGCACTTGAAACAATCGAGGGACCCCACCTCCACCACGTTACGCGGTAATTGGTTCCACAAATCAACAACCCTGTTACTGAACCAGTATTTACCCAAGTCTTTCCTAAATCTAAACTTATCCAAATTATACCCATTGTTTCGTGTTCTGTCTTGTGTTGATACTTTTAATACCCTATTAATATCCCCTTTGTTATGTCCATTCACCCACTTGTAAACCTCTATCATGTCACCCCTAACTCTTCGCCTTTCCAGTGAATGCAACTTAAGCTTTGTTAATCTTTCTTCATATGAGAGATTTCTAATTTGGGGAATTAACTTAGTCATCCTACGCTGGACACGTTCAAGGGAATTTATATCCATTCTATAATATGGCGACCAAAACTGGTTTGCATAATCTAAATGGGGCCTAACTAGAGCAAGATATAGCTTGAGAACCACACCAGGTGTCTTGTTACTAACGCTTCGATTAATAAATCCGAGTGTCCTATTTGCCTTATTACGAACGTTCATGCATTGATCCTTTTGTTTTAAATTCTTACTAATCATAACTCCCAGATCACTTTCGCAATCCGACTTCGCAATCTCAACACCATCTAGCTCGTATCTTGTAACTCTATCATCATTACCCAGCCTCAAAACTCTACATTTATCAGCATTAAACTGCATCTGCCAATCTTTTGACCATTCTAAAACCCTATTTAGATAAACTTGAAGTGATAGCGAGTCTTCATTCGTGTTGATTTCCCTACCGATTTTTGTATCATCTGCAAATTTGCAGATGTTGCTACTCAAACCTGAATCTAAATCATTTATATATATTATAAACAACAGAGGTCCCAGGACAGAGCCCTGAGGTACTCCACTAACAACATTCTCCCACTCTGACTTAACCCCATTTATACTAACTCTCTGTTTCCTTTGGAATAGCCATGCCCTAATCCAAGTTAATATAGCACCCCCAATACCATGAGCTTCTATTTTTTTAATTAGTCTTTCATGTGACACTGAATCAAAAGCTTTGCCAAAGTCAAGGTACACAACATCACAATCCTTACCACTATTAACTGCCTCAGCTATGCTGGAATAAAAAGTTGGCAAATTTGTTAAACATGAACGGCCATTTGTAAAACCATGTTGCGACTCGTTTATTAATTTGTGTTTTTCAAGATAAGGACAATTTTATTTGCAATTATCGATTCAAGTAACTTTCCCACAATAGACGTTAGGCTAGGTATTAGGGGAGCTATATTAAGCTGGATTAGGGCATGGCTATACCAAAGGAAACAAAGAGTTAGTATAAATTCAAGTTACAAGCTAGATGGTGTTGAGATTGCGAAGTCAGATTGCAAAAGGGATCTGGGAGTTATGATTAGTAAGAATTTAAACCAAAGGATCAATGCATGAATGTTCGTAATAAGGCAAATAGGACACTCGGATTTATTAATCGAAGCGTTAGTAACAAGACACCTGGTGTGGTTCTTCAGCTTTATCTTGCTCTGGTTAGGCGCCATTTAGATTATGCAGTTCAGTTTTGGTCGCCGTACTATAGAATGGATATAAATTCACTTGAACGTGTCCAACGTAGGATGACTAAGTTAATTCTCCAAATTAGAAATCTTTCATATGAAGAACGATTAACAAAACTTAAATTGCATTTACTGGAAAGGCGAAGAGTTAGGGGTGACATGATAGAGGTTTACAAGTGGGTGAATGGACATAACAAAGGGGATATTAATAGGGTATTAAAAGTATCAACACAAGACAGAACACGAAACAACGGGTATAAATTGGATAAGTTTAGATTTAGGAAAGACTTGGGTAAATACTGGTTCAGTAACAGGGTTGTTGATTTGTGGAACCAATTGCCGCGTAACATGGTGGAGGTGGGGTCCCTCGATTGTTTCAAGCATGGGTTGGACATGTATATGAGTGGGATTGGGTGGTTACAAATAGGAGCTGCCTAGTATGAGCCAATAGGCCTTCTGCAGTTGCATTTGTTCCTATGTTCTTCTGACAGATCCCTGTGGCACTCGACTTACATTTTCCCACTCTGACTTGATTCCATTTATACTAACTCTCTGTTTCCATTGGAATAGCCATGCCCTAATCCAGCTTAATATAGCACCCCCAATACCATGAGACTCTATTTTTTTAATTAGTCTTTCATGTGGCACTGTATCAAAAGCTTTGCTAAAGTCAAGGTACACAACATCACAATCCTTACCACTATCAACTGCCTCAACTATGCTAGAATAAAAAGATAACAAATTTGTTAAACATGAACGGCCATTTATAAAACCATGTTGCGACTCAATTATTAATTTATGTTTTTCAAGATGAAGGCGAATTTTATTTGCTATTATAGATTTGAGTAACTTTCCCACAATAGACGTTAGGCTAATTGGTCGATAGTTAGACGCAAGTGATCTATCTCCTTTCTTAAAAACTGGTATCACATTAGCAACTTTCCAAAACTCTGGCACTCCGCCTGACTCTATTGATTTATTAAATATGGTTGACAGTGGGTCACAAAGCTTCTCGTTGCATTCTTTAAGCACCCTGGCAAACACTTCATCCGGCCCTGGGGATTTGTTTGGTTTGAGTTTTACTATTTGTTTAAGAACATCCTCCCTGATAACTGCTAAACTCGTCAACCTGTCCTAGTCCCCACCCACATAGACTTGTTCGGCTGAAGGCATATTGTTAAGTTCCTCTTTAGTAAATACAGATACAAAATATTTATTAAAAATACTACTCATCTCTTCATCACTATCTGTTATTTGACCTGTCTCAGTTTTTAATGGACCTATCCTTTCCCTAGTCTAAGTACGATATAACTGAAAAAACCCTTTAGGATTTGTCTTTGCTTGCCCTGCTATTCGAACTTCATAGTTTCTTTTTGCTTTCCTTATCTCTTTTTTAACATTTCTAACCAGTTATACGAATTCCTGTTCTAAAGTGACCTCCCCATTTTTAATCCTTTTGTACCAAGCTCTCTTTTTACCTATAAGGTTCTTCAAATTCTTTGTTATCCACTTTGGGTCATTAGTATTCGATCTATTCAATTTGTATGGTATACTACGTTCCTGTGCTTTGTTTAGAATATTCCTAAATAAGTTATATATTGAATTCACATCGAAATCCCCATTTAAGTCACCTATCGCTGGGTTCATGTCTCGCTCCAAGACCGGCCCACACCCCATACCAAAGACTTTCCAATGAATTTGACCCAAAAAAATTCTTAGGCTATTAAAATCAGCTTTTCGAAAATCTGGCACTTTAACAGAGTTTTCTCCTACTGGTCTATTCCATTCTATGCTAAATCCGATTTCTTTGTGATCACTGTTCCCTAGCTCACTCCCTATTTAAAAAAAATTATTTCGATGTCATTAATTTGTGTTTCCCTGTTAGTTAACACTAAATCTAAAATATTATTTTCCCGTGTTGGTTCCTTAATGTGTTGCGTAAGAAAGCAATCGTCAATTAATTCTAGAAAATCTTCTGCTTCACTATTCCCTGTTTTGTTCAACCTGTTTATTCTGCTAAAATTAAAGTCACCCATGACATAAATACTGTTACATCTAGATGCTCTAGATATTTCATCCCATAGGTGCTTTGCTTCCATTCTGTCTAAATTAGGTGGCCTATATATAACTCCTATTATAACATTATTAGCTTTTTCGTTTAATTCTATCCAAATAGTTTCTGTGTGTGGCTCAGTATTGATTCCCTCTTTGAGACTACATTTCAAATTGTCCCTAACATATATGGCTACTCCACCTCCTCGTCTAATATATCTATCTGTGTGAAATAGTTTAAATCCATTTATTTGATATTCAGCTAATAGTTCTCTATTTTCTACATTCATCCACGTTTCGGTAAGTGCAATAATATCTATTTTTTCTGTGCAGACAAGAGCATTTAATTCGTTAATTTTATTTCTTAGACTTCTACTGTTAGTGTAATATACCCTAAGTGAACTGTTATTTTGAGGCCCTTCTCTTTCCCTGATCATTTTGCCAATTCCTTTCTCCCACAAATACATACTTTTATTACCTCCTTCCTCCAAATCAATTCCCATACCTCTATCTACTAACAGTTTAAACCCAAACAAACACCTCTAACCACTTCTTCCAACGAGTTCGCAACAGCAACAACCCCAGCTCTCGATAGATGCACCCCATCACGAGCATACATTTCATTTCTTCCATATAAGTGTTCCCATTTGTCTATGAAAAATATTGCATTTGATTTGCAATATCTTTCCAGGCGCCAATTGACACCAAGTGCCCTCGATATCCATTCATTTCCCACTCCCTTTCTTGGAAGAATGTTACATATGATCGGGATTCCTCCCTTGCTCCTAACTAATTCTATGGCTCTTTTATACCTCTGAATCAGTTCCTCACTCCTAACTCGACCAACATCATTTCCTCCCACGCTAATGCAAATAATGGGATTGTTCCCAGTTCCAGCCATAATATCATTCACGTTGTTTATAATATCACCAATGCCAGCTCCGGGATAGCAAACCCTTAACCTGTTCCCCCTATCTCTAGCACAAAACGTTCTATCCAAATACCTTATCTGGGAATCTCCCACAACTAAGGTTTGCTTAGGTACTTCCTTTACTCTCTGAGGGGCCTGCGCTTCCTTGCTCTTCGTTGCTTTCCCTTTTGCGCGATCCGCAGTCTCACCACAGCACTCGTCCTCCAAAACGTCAAATGAATTAGAAGTTGCTACGGCGTTTGAAGGCGGTTTTATCAAAGTCTTCTTAAGGCCCCTGTCTTTCACAACTCTCCAAGACGAGGTCCCTTTACTACTGGTCAATGAGGTCTTTCTTAATGAGGTTCCGTCAACACTGGCCTCCTCCTTCGTTTTCTCCCGAAGTCTCAGCCGTCGTACCTCCTCCCGAAGGGAATCCATCTCTGCTCTCAGAGCTCCAACCAGACTCACCAAATCTTTCACTAATCCTTCCTACTCTTGTTACTAACGTCTTGTTACTAACACTTAGATTAATAAATCCCAGTGTCCTATTCACCTTATTATGAACATTCATGCATTGAGCCTTTTGTTTTAAATTCTTACTAATCATAACTCCCAGATCCCTTTCGCAATCCGACTTCGCAATCTCAACACCATCTAGCTCGTATCTTGTAACTCTATCATCATTACGTAGCCTCAGAACTTTACATTTATCAGCATTAAACTGCATTTGCCAATCCTTTGACCATTTGCCAATCCTTTGACCAAAACCCTATCTAGATCAACTTGAAGTGATAGTGAGTCCTCCTCTGAATTAATTTCCCTACCGATTTTCGTATCATTGGCAAATTTGCAAATGTTGCTACTCAAACCTGAATCTAAATCATTTATATATATTATAAACAACAAAGGTCCCAGGACAGAGCCTTGAGGCACTCCACTTACAACATTTTCCCACTCAGACTTGATTCCATTTAAGAACATCAGAACAAAGGCAACTGCAGAAGGCCTACTGGCCCATACGAGGCAGTTCCTATTTATAACCACTCATATACATGTCCAACCCATGCTTGAAACAATCGAGGGACCCCACCTCCACCACGTTATGTGGCAATTGGTTCCACAAATCAACAACCCTGTTACTGAACCAGTGTTTACCCATGTCTTTCCTAAATCTAAACTTATCCAATTCATACCCATTGTTTCGTGTTCTGTCTTGTGTTGATACTTTTAATACCCTATTAATATCCCCTTTGTTGTGTCCATTCATCCACTTGTAAACCTCTATCATGTCACCCCTAACTCTTCGCCTTTCCAGTGAATGCAACTTAAGCTTTGTTAATCTTTTTTCATATGAAAGATTTCTAACTTGGGGAATTAACTTGGTCATCCTACGCTGGACACGTTCAAGTGAATTTATATACATTCTATAATACGGCGACCAAAACTGAACTGCATAATCTAAATGGGGCCTAACAAGAGCAAGATATATCTTAAGAACCACACCAGGTGTCTTGTTACTAACGCTTCGATTAATAAATCCGAGTGTCCTATTTGCATGGACATTCATGCATTGATCCTTTTGTTTTAAATTCTTACTTATCATAACTCCCAGATCCCTTTTGCAATCCGACTTCGCAATCTCAACACCATCTAGCTTGTAACTGGAATTTATACTAACTCTTTGTTTCCCTTGGTATAGCCATGCCCTAATCCAGCTTAATATAGCACCCCCAATACCTAGCCTAACGTCTATTGTGGGAAAGTTACTTGAATCGATAATTGCAAATAAAATTGTCTTTAACTTGAAAAACACAAATTAATAAACGAGTCGCAACATGGTTTTACAAATGGCCGTTCATGTTTAAAAAATTTGCCAACTTTTTATTCCAGCATAGTTGAGGCAGTTAATAGTGGTAAGGATTGTGATGTTGTGTACCTTGACTTTGGCAAAGCTTTTGATTCAGTGCCACATGAAAGACTAATTAAAAAAATAGAAGCTCATGGTATTGGGGGTGGTATATTAAGTTGGATTAGGGCATGGCTATTCCAAAGGAAACAGAGAGATAGTATAAATAGGGTTAAGTCAGAGTGGGAGAATGTTGTTAGTGGAGTACCTCAGGGCTCTGTCCTGGGACCTCTGTTGTTTATAATATATATAAATGATTTAGATTCAGGTTTGAGTAGCAACATCTGCAAATTTGCAGATGATACAAAAATCGGTAGGGAAATCAACACGAAGGAAGACTCGCTATCACTTCAAGTTGATCTAAATAGGGTTTTAGAATGGTCAAAAGATTGGCAGATGCAGTTTAATGCTGATAAATGTAGAGTTTTGAGGCTGGGAAATGATGATAGAGTTACAAGATACGAGCTAGATGGTGTTGAGGTTGCGAATTCGGATTGCAAAAGGGATCTGGGAGTTATGATTAGTAAGAATTTAAAACAAAAGGATCAATGCATGAATGTTCGTAATAAGGCAAATAGGACACTCAGATTTATTAATCGAAGCGTTAGTAACAAGACACCTGGTGTGGTTCTTCAGCTATATCTTGCTCTGGTTAGGCCCCATTTAGATTATGCAAACCAGTTTTGGTCGCCGTACTATAGAATGAACATAAGAACATAAGAACAAAGGTAACTGCAGAAGGCCTATTGGCCCATACGAGGCAGCTCCTATTCTATAACCACCCAATCCCACTCATATACTTGTCCAACCCGTGCTTGAAACAATCGAGGGACCCCACCTCCACAATGTTACGCGGCAATTGGTTCCACAAATCAACAACCCTGTTACTGAACCAGTATTTACCCAAATCTTTCCTAAATCTAAACTTATCCAATTTATATCCATTGTTTCGTGTTCTGTCCTGTGTTGATACTTTTAATACCCTATTAATATCCCCCCGGTTATGTCCATTCATCCACTTGTAAACCTCTATCATGTCACCCCTAACTCTTCGCCTTTCCAGTGAATGCAACTTAAGCTTTGTTAATCTTTCTTCATATGAAAGATTTCTAATTTGGGGAATTAACTTAGTCATCCTACGCTGGACACGTTCAAGTGAATTTATATCCATTCTATAATATGGCGACCAAAACTGAACTGCATAATCTAAATGGGGCCTAACTAGAGCAAGATATAGCTTGAGAACCACACCAGGTGTCTTGTTACTAACGCTGCGATTAATAAATCCAAGTGTCCGATTTGCCTTATTACGAACATTTATGCATTGATCCTTTTGTTTTAAATTCTTACTAATCATAACTCCCAGATCCCTTTCGCAATCCGACTTCGCAATCACAACACCATCTAGCTCGTATCTTGTAACTC
Organism: Procambarus clarkii; assembly: GCF_040958095.1. Lineage (NCBI taxonomy): Eukaryota > Metazoa > Arthropoda > Malacostraca > Decapoda > Cambaridae > Procambarus > Procambarus clarkii. Next base: position 16,947,312 of record NC_091183.1, read on the forward strand.
TATCATCATTACCTAACCTCAGAACTTTACATTTATCAGCATTAAACTGCATCTGCCAATCCTTTGACCATTTCAAAACCCTATCTAGATCAACTTGAAGTGATAGTGAGTCCTCCTCCGAATTAATTTCCCTACCGATTTTCGTATCATCGGCAAATTTGCAAATGTTGCTACTCAAACCTGAATCTAAATCATTTATATATATTATAAACAACAGAGGTCCCAGGACAGAGCCTTGAGGCACTCCACTTACAACATTTTCCCACTCTGACTTGATTCCATTTATACTAACTCTCTGTTTCCTTTGGTATAGCCATGCCCTAATCCAGCTTAATATAGCACCCCCAATACCATGAGACTCTATCTTTTTAATCAGTCTTTCATGTGGCACTGTATCAAAAGCTTTGCTAAAGTCAAGGTATACAACATCGCAATCCTTACCACTATCAACTGCCTCAACAATGCTAGAATAAAAAGATAACAAATTTGTTAAACATGAACGGCCATTTATAAAACCATGTTGCGACTCAATTATTAATTTATGTTTTTCAAGATGAAGACGAATTTTATTTGCTATTATAGATTCGAGTAACTTTCCCACAATAGACGTTAGGCTAATTGGTCGATAGTTAGACGCAAGTGATCTATCTCCTTTCTTAAAAACTGGTATCACATTAGCAACTTTCCAAAACTCTGGCACTCTGCCTGACTCTATTGATTTATTAAATATGGTTGACAGTGGGTCACAAAGCTCCTCTTTGCATTCTTTAAGCACCCTGGCAAACACTTCATCCGGCCCTGGGGATTTGTTTGGTTTGAGTTTTACTATTTGTTTAAGAACATCCTCCCTGGTAACTGCTAAACTCGTCAACCTGTCCTCGTCCCCACCCACATAGACTTGTTCGGCTGAAGGCATATTGTTAAGTTCCTCTTTAGTAAATACAGATACAAAATATTTATTAAAAATACTACTCATCTCTTCATCACTATCTGTTATTTGACCTGTCTCAGTTTTTAATGGACCTATCCTTTCCCTAGTCTTAGTACGATATAACTGAAAAAACCCTTTAGGATTTGTCTTTGCTTGCCCTGCTATGCAAACTTCATAGTTTCTTTTTGCTTTCCTTATCTCTTTTTTAACATTTCTAACCAGTTGTACGAATTCCTGTTCTAAAGTGACCTCCCCATTTTTAATCCTTTTGTACCAAGCTCTCTTTTTACCTATAAGGTTCTTCAAATTCTTTGTTATCCACTTTGGGTCATTAGTATTCGATCTATTCAATTTGTATGGTATACTACGTTCCTGTGCTTTGTTTAGAATATTCTTAAATAAGTTATATATTGAATCCACATCGAAATCCCCATTTAAGTCACCTATCGCTGGGTTCATGTCTCGCTCCAAGACCGGCCCACACCCCATACCCAAGACTTTCCAATCAATTTGACCCAAAAAATTTCTTAGGCTATTAAAATCAGCTTTTCGAAAATCTGGCACTTTAACAGAATTTTCTCCTACTGGTCTATTCCATTCTATGCTAAATCTGATTTCTTTGTGATCACTGCTCCCTAGCTCACTCCCGAATGGATATAAATTCACTTGAACGTGTCCAGCGAAGGATGACTAAGTTAATTCTCAAAATTAGAAATCTTTCATATGAAGAACGATTAACAAAACTTAAATTGCATTTACTGGAAAGGCGAAGAGTTAGGGGTGACATGATAGAGGTTTACAAGTGGGTGAATGGAAATAACAAAGGGGATATTAATAGGGTATTAAAAGTATCAACACAAGACAGAACACGAAACAATGAGTATAAATTGGATAAGTTTAGATTTAGGAAAGACTTGTGTAAATACTGGTTCGGTAACAGGGTTGTTGATTTGTGGAACCACTTACCGCGTAACGTGGTGGAGATGGGGTCCCTCGATTGTCTCAAGCGCGGGTTGGACATGTATATGAGTTGGATTGGGTGGTTATTAGATAGGAGCTGCCTCGTATGGGCCAATAGACCTTCTGCAGTTACCTTTCTTCTTATGTTCTTATTGGCCCATACGAGGCAGCTCCTATCTATAACCACCCAATCCCACTCATATACATGTCCAACCCTCGCTTGAAACAATTGAGGGACCCTATCTCCACCACGTTACGCGGTAAGTGGTTCCACAAATCAACAACCCTGTTACCGAACCAGTATTTACCCAAGTCTTTCCTAAATCTTAATTTATCCAATTTATACCCATTGTTTCGTGTTCTTTCTTGGGTTGATACTTTTAATACCCTATTAATATCCCCTTTGTGTCCATTCATCCACTTGTAAACCTCTATCATGTCACCCCTAACTCTTCGCCTTTCCAGTAAATGCAATTTAAGTTTTGTTAATCGTTCTTCATATGAAAGATTTCTAATTTGGAGAATTATCTTAGTCATCCTACGCTGGACACGTTTAAGTGAATTTATATCCATTTTATAGTACGGTGTTACGGACCCGAGTCCAGCGTCGTAGCACGGAGCGATGACGACAACGCCATCTGTGAGTCCGCTCCCAAAAACCCCTCCAAATAAACGACGCCATCTAGTGAGGAGGAATATACCGGCCATAGGGGCTGGATTCCCGTCTTAATCAGCTCGTAATGTAGCCGCTGCTTACCTCTGGTGAGGTGGCGTTAGACAGCAACGCCATCTATGGAGTGGATAGGTGGACGTTTGTGTCTAAGCCTGTAAGTAAGGTGCCCTAGAGTGTAACCAGTACTAATGACGTGTCTGATTACAGGGTCGAGACGGGAGACATCTCCCGTCACGCAGGGTGCAGTTGCACCTCCACAGATCTCCAGTATCAGCTCTTGATACTGGTAATAGCTCAAAACGGCCACCACTTATGGGCTATTCATGCCCGTGCCACCTTTTGGGTGGCTTAATCTTTATCAATCACAGGGTCGACCTGGGACTGCAGTATCAGCTGATGGGTCAGTCTACCCAAGGCAGCCATAGTCTCTCCACGAGTTTGCTCTGAGGAAGGAAGTGAGTGAGTGAAGGAAGTGAATCTGAGGAAGCTGTGAGTCATCCCCCGGACAAACACCGTTGAGCGTGTTAGCCTGCCTGTGACGTGGCAGTACCAGGAATCGCTTTATCTGGGGGCTGGCTGGTGGAAGAGACTACCCACTGTGGTGCGGAGAGAGGAGAGTGATCTGCGGAATCACACGAGGCTCCTGCCTAGGGCTCGCAACCCTAGTATCGGTTGTGGAGTGGCCTACACAGCGGAGCTGATCGGAACCTGCCAGCTACAGGCTGGATTTGTGGTTGAAGGCCTCCACGACGGTGCACCCAGTAGGACTGTGATTTGGCTGGCCTGTGGCCAGGGTAGATTCGCCGAGAGAATCGGTGGATTCATCGTGGGCCACGACGAAGAGAACCGGGGCTTCTCATCTTGAGCACCGTGGAACATCCTGTGTCTTCAGAGAAGACTAATTTGTATATAATAAGTATAGTTATAGCAACCCCGTGTGTGACTGTGATATATTTATGGTGGTGGTAGCAATATATATACAAAAGCAGTGCATTTGTATCCCTTCCCCTTTAATTTAACTTGCGTTATGGAACGCACCCCTTGAAAGCCACTACTAACTTGGAGCCGGATACCCAAACTCTAATAACATCAGAGAAGAACCCTGTTGCGACCCAATAGGGCCATAACATACGGCGACCAAAACTGAACTGCATAATATAAATGGGCCTAACCAGAGCAAGATATAGCTGAAGAACCACACCAGGTGTCTTGTTACTAACGCTTCGATTAATAAATTCCAGTGTCCTATTCGCCTTATTACAAACATTCATGCATTGATCCTTTTGTTTTAAATTCTTACTAATCATAACTCCCAGAAAAGAACATAAGAACAAAAGTAACTGCAGAAGGCCTATTGGCCCATACGAGGCAGCTCCTATCTATAACCACCCAATCCCACTCATATACTTGTCCAACCCCCGCTTGAAACAATCGAGGGACTCCACATCCACCACGCTACACGGTAATTGGTTCCACAAATCAACAACCCTGTTACTGAACCAGTATTTACCCAAGTCTTTCCTAAATCTAAACTTATCCAATTTATACCCATTGTTTCGTGTTCTGTCTTGTGTTGATACTTTTAATACCCTATTAATATCCCCTTTGTTATGTCCATTCACCCACTTGTAAACCTCTATCATGTCACCCCTAACTCTTCGCCTTTCCAGTGAATGCAACTTAAGCTTTGTTAATCTTTCTTCATATGAAAGATTTCTAATTTGGGGAATTAACTTAGTCATCCTACGCTGGACACGTTCAAGGGAATTTATATCCATTCTATAATATGGCGACCAAAACTGAACTGCAAAATCTAAATGGGGCCTAACTAGAGCAAGATATAGCTTGAGAACCACACCAGGTGTCTTGTTACTAACGCTGCGATTAATAAATCCAAGTGTCCGATTTGCCTTATTACGAACATTTATGCATTGATCCTTTTGTTTTAAATTCTTACTAATCATAACTCCCAGATCTCTTTCGCAATCCGACTTCGCAATCTCAACACCATCTAGCTCGTATCTTGTAACTCTATCATCATTACCTAACCTCAGAACTTTACATTTATCAGCATTAAACTGCATCTGCCAATCCTTTGACCATTTCAAAATCCTATCTAGATCAACTTGAAGTGATAGTGAGTCCTCCTCCGAATTAATTTCCCTACCGGTTTTCGTATCATCGGCAAATTTGCAAATGTTGCTACTCAAACCTGAATCTAAATCATTTATATATATTATAAACAACAGAGGTCCAAGGACAGAGCCTTGAGGCACTCCACTTACAACATTTTCCCACTCTGACTTGACTCCATTTATACTAACTCTCTGTTTCCTTTGGTATAGCCATGCCCTAATCCAGTTTAATATAGCACCCCCAATACCATGAGCCTCTATCTTTTTAATCAGTCTTTCATGTGGCACTGTATCAAAAGCTTTGCTAAAGTCAAGGTACACAACATCACAATCCTTACCACTATCAACTGCCTCAACTATGCTACAATAAAAAGATAACAAATTTGTTAAACATGAACGGCCATTTATAAAACCATGTTGCGAATCAATTATTAATTTATGTTTTTCAAGATGAAGACGAATTTTATTTGCTATTATAGATTCGAGTAACTTTCCCACAATAGACGTTAGGCTAATTGGTCGATAGTTAGACGCAAGTGATCTATCTCCTTTCTTAAAAACTGGTATCACATTAGCAACTTTCCAAAACTCTGGCACTCTGCCTGACTCTATTGATTTATTAAATAAGGTTGACAGTGGGTCACAAAGCTCCTCTTTGCATTCTTTAAGCACCCTGGCAAACACTTCATCCGGCCCTGGGGATTTGTTTGGTTTGAGTTTTACTATTTGTTTAAGAACATCCTCCCTGGTAACTGCTAAACTCGTCAACCTGTCCTCGTCCACACCCACATAGACTTGTTCGGCTGAAGGCATATTGTTAAGTTCCTCTTTAGTAAATACAGATACAAAATATTTATTAAAAATACTACTCATCTCTTCATCACTATCTGTTATTTGACCTGTCTCAGTTTTTAATGGACCTATCCTTTCCCTAGTCTTAGTACGATATAACTGAAAAAACCCTTTGCTTGCCCTGCTATACGAACTTCATAGTTTCTTTTTGCTTTCCTTATCTCTTTTTTAACATTTCTAACCAGTTGTACGAATTCCTGTTCTAAAGTGACCTCCCCATTTTTAATCCTTTTGTACCACGCTCTCTTTTTACCATAAGGTTCTTCAAATTCTTTGTTATCCACTTTGGGTCATTAGTATTCGATCTATTCAATTTGTATGGTATACTACGTTCCTGTGCTTTGTTTAGAATATTCTTAAATAAGTTATATATTGAATCCACATCGAAATCCCCTTTTACATCACCTATCGCTGGGTTCATATCCCGCTCCAAGACCGGCCCACACCCCATACCCAAGACTTTCCAATCAATTTGACCCAAAGAATTTCTTAGGCTATTAACATCAGCTTTTCGAAAATCTGGCACTTTAACAGAATTTTCTCCTACAGGTCTATTCCATTCTATGCTAAATCTGATTTCTTTGTGATCACTGTTCCCTAGCTCATTCCCTATTTCGATGTCATTAATTTGTTTCCCCTGTTAGTTAACACTAAATCTAAAATATTATTTTCCCGTGTTGGTTCCTTAATGTGTTGCGTAAGAAAGCAATCGTCAATTAATTCTAGAAAATCTTCTGCTTCACTATTCCGTTTTGTTCAACCAGTTTATTCCACTAAAATTAAAGTCACCCATGACGTAAATACTGTTAGATCTAGATGCCCTAGATATTTCATCCCATAGATGCTTTGCTTCCATTCTGTCTAAATTTGGTGGCCTATATATAACTCCTATTATAATATTATTTGCTTTTTCGTATAATTCTATCCAAATAGTTTCTGAGTGTGGCTCAGTTTTGATTCCCTCTTTGAGACTGCATTTCAAATTGTCCCTAACATATATGGCTACTCCCCCTCCTCGTCTAATATATCTATCTGTGTGAAATAGTTTAAATCCATTTATCTGATATTCAGCTAATAGTTCTCTATTTTCTACATTCATCCACGTTTCGGTAAGTGCAATAATATCTATTTTTTCTGTGCAGACAAGAGCATTTAATTCGTTAATTTTATTTCTTAGACTTCTACTGTTAGTGTAATATACCCTAAGTGAATTGTTATTTTGAGGCCCTTCTCTTTCCCTGATCATTTTGCCAATTCCTTTCTCCCACAAATACATACTTTTATTATCTCCTTCCTCCAAATCAATTCCCATACCTCTATCTACTAACAGTTTAAATCCAAACAAACACCTGTAACCACTTCTTCCAATGAGTTCGCAACAGCAACAACCCCAGCTCTCGATAGATGCACCCCATCACGAGCATACATTTCATTTCTTCCATAGAAGTGTTCCCAGTTGTCTATGAAAGATATTGCATTTGATTTGCAATATCTTTCCAGCCAGCAATTGACACCAAGTGCCCTTGACATCCATTCATTTCCCACTCCCTTTCTTGGAAGAATGCCACATATGATCGGGATTCCTCCCTTGCTCCTAACTAATTCAATGGCTGTCCTGAATCTCTGTATTAGTTCCTCACTCCTAACTCGTCCAACATCAATACCCCCTGCACTAATACAAATAATGGGTTTGTTCCCATTTCCTGTCATAATATCATTCATGTTTCCACCAATATCACCAATTCCAGCTCCCGGGTAGCAAACCCTTAATCTGTTCCCCCTATCTCTGGCACAAAACGTTGTCTAAATACCTCACCTGGGAATCTCCCACAACCAAAATTCGCTTCGATTGTCCCTTTTCCTTTCGAGCAGTTTGAGGGACCTGCGCTTTAATGCTCCTCGTTACTTTGTCTTTGCCACCTCGTTGAACAACAGGTTCAACACAGCACTCGTCCTCTAATACGTCAAATGCATTAAAAGTCCTTAGGTGTAGGCTATTAGTTGTCGGTTTTGCCAAGGTCTTCTTAAGACCCCTGTCTTTCACAACTTGCCAAGACAAGGACTTCTTAATACTGGTCCCGGCAGTCCTTCTTAATGAGGTCCCGTCAACACTGGCCTCCTCCTTCGTTTCCTCCCGAAGTCCCAGCCGTCGCACCTCCTCCCGCAGGGAATCCATCTCTGCTCTCAGAGCTCCAACCATACTCACCAAATCCCTCACCAATCCCTGCATTATTGCAATAATAATCCCTCCAAGATTATTATCAATAATAATCCCTCCATGAATCAAGATGAAGGCGAATTTTATTTGCTATTATAGATACGAGTAACTTTCCCACAATAGACGTTAGGCTAATTGGTCGATAGTTAGATGCAAGTGATCTATCTCCTTTCTTAAAAACTGGTATCACATTAGCAACTTTCCAAAACTTTGGCACTCCGCCTGACTATTGATTTATTAAATATGGTTGACAGTGGGTCACAAAGCTCCTCTTTGCATTCTTTAAGCACCCTCGTAAAACACTTCATCCGGCCCTGGGGATTTGTTTGGTTTGAGTTTTACTATTTGTTTAAGAACATCCTCCCTGGTAACTGCTAAACTCGTCAACCTGTCCTCGTCCCCACCCACATAGACTTGCTCGGCTGAAGGCATATTGTTAAGTTCCTCTTTAGTAAATACAGATACAAAATATTTATTAAAAATACTACTCATCTCTTTATCACTATCTGTTATTTGACCTGTCTCAGTTTTTAATGAACCTATCCTTTCCCTAGTCTTTGTACGATATAACTGAAAAAACCCTTTAGGATTTGTCTTTGCTTGCCCTGCTATGCGAACTTCATAGTTTCTTTTTGCTTTCCTTATCTCTATTTTAACATTTCTAACCAGTTGTACGAATTCCTGTTCTAAAGTGACCTCCCCATTTTTAATCCTTTTGTACCAAGCTCTCTTTTTACCTATAAGGTTCTTCAAATTCTTTATTAACCACTTTGGGTCATTAATATTCGATCTATTCAATTTGTATGGTATACAACGTTCCTGTGCTTTGTTTAGAATATTCCTAAATAAGTTATATATTGAATCCACATCGAAATCCCCATTTAAGTCACCTATCGCTGGGTTCATGTCTCGCTCCAAGACCGGTCACACCCCATACCAAAGACTTTCCAATCAATTTGACCCCAAAAAATTCTTAGGCTATTAAAATCAGCTTTTCGAAAATCTGACACTTTAACAGAATTTTCTCCTACTGGTCAATTCCATTCTATGCTAAATGTGATTTCTTTGTGATTACTGTTCCCTAGCTCACTCCCTATTTCGATGTCATTAATTTGTGTTTCCCTTTCGATTTCGAAGGATTTCGAGTAACGTCATTGACATTTCTTTTTGTTTTGTTGTAGTAGTTAGTACTTTATTGAATAAACTAAGTTGTTATGTTTAACACTGTCTTTTCGTTACACCCCCACGCATTATTATTGTTATGCAAATGTTCTTCACACTCGACTAATAAAATTGAGACTAATTTTCTGAGCTTTGGATCAAATATACGGCACCACACAACAATAAATTATTGTTGTGAGAGCCCGTGACCTACTCGTTAGATTCGCTTCGGCGATTGGCGAAGGTCGGCGGCCTAAGAGAGGGGATTTCAATTTTCATTGGGGTCTCGGCGTTTGCTCGCGCCTAGTCAATTGTTCATACATGGTCCCAAAGTGAGGAATGAGCTGCTTACTACACTGGTGTGTTAGCTAAGCAAGTCCTTCCTCAGGCGACCTAGTTGAATATCACTACAGGAATAAAGGTTAAAGAATAAAGAAAATTCTTAGAAATTTTCCGAGCTAAAATTCCTTATACCAATTTCAATTTATTCCACAAATTCTTACAAACTCAAACTCTCACAAAAGTTCCAAAAAGAGAAATTTAATGCAGGTGATAAGGTATTGGTCTATCTACCTGTAAAAGGGTCGGTAAATGATTCAAAATTTTGTGGACCCTATATGATCAAGAAGAGACTTGGTGACTTAACATACGTAATACACATGCCTGACAGACCGAGAAAATCCCAGATATGTCACGTAAACTTAATGAAAAGGTATTGGGATAGAGATGAGGATGGGCAACTAGACACTGCTGTAATGTGTGGGGTTTCCAATGAGTTTACGGAATTAAACCATAAGAGGCTAGAAAGAGCAGATGGAGCCCGAATTTCTAATTCTCAGTGGTTACGAGAGATGAATGAACACTTGACATACTTAGATGATCAAAGGAGGCAGGACATAGAGATTCTCATGAAATACATATCACTATTCTCTGACGTACCGCGACGACACCGCGAAATTACGCACGAGGTAAATGTAGGAGGAGCTCGACCAATAAAGCAACATCCTTATAGAGTAAATCCTGAAAAGAGAGAAATTATGCGACGTGAGGTAAAATATCTATTGGATAACGATCTGGCAGAATTGAGCGACAGTGATTGAAGTTCGCCTTGTCTACTGGTGAAAAAGGCAGATGGCACACATAGGTTGTGCACGGATTACAGAAAGGTGAATTCAGTCACTATCGCAGACTCGTACCCAATTCCTCGAATTGAAGACTGTATCGACCAAATAGGATATGCCCAGTTCGTATCTAAAATTGACCTTCTGAAAGGGTACTATCAGATACCCCTCTCAGAGAGTGCAAAGAGAATCTCTGCATTCGTGACACCTGACGGTCTTTATCAATATAAAGTACTACCATTCGGTATGAAATCGTCCTTGGGCGACATCTGGAGGCAGATCAACAAGGCCAAAGGAAAATCGCCTCCTGCTCCGCCGCACCATGTTCATCCAGAGCAAGATGCAGAAAGGCTAGCAAATCTATTTGCTTCAAGAGCCAGTTCCACTCAACTTCCTCAAGCAACTCTGACTCACCAACAAAGACTTCAAGCAGCAAGATGGAAAAAAACAGATGATGCTTTAGCCTTACCTGACGAACTAGACCATCCTTTCAATCTGAAAGAACTCAGAAGTGCTACAAAGAAAACTAAAAATACAGCTCCAGGCGAGGACAAAATCACTTACAACATGCTAGCCAAGCTAGGAGAAAAGGGTGAAGAAGCCTTCCTGAATCTCATCAACAGAGTATGGGTAACAAGAACCCGACCACTCTCTTGGAACAGTGCAATTACTGTTCCCATTCCAAAACCTAAAGACCCAGGAAATCCAAGACCCATCTCATTAACAAGCTGTCTGGCCAAAACTGCAGAAAGAATGGCCCTTAATCGAATTGAATGGAAAGCCAATCCACTACATCAAAATATGTTTGCTTACAGAAAAGGTGTTGGAGCAGCAGAATGCCTTACCTCCCTCCTGGATATAATCAATGACAAACCTGGAATCCTTATTTTTCTAGACCTTGAAAAAGCCTTAGAGTTGGCCAGTGCTCCAGCTACACTGTGCTGCCTTGTGGATAAGGAAATCAAAGGACAAGCTCTTGCTTTTGCCAAAGGAAGCCTGCTTAACCGAGAAGCTAAAGTCAAATTCCAAGGAAAAACATCGACCTCAAAGAGGCTGGAAAATGGAACTCCGCAGGGAGGAATACTAAGCCCCTTCCTCTTCAACTGTCTCATGGAACAATTCATGAAGCTCAAGCTACCAAAAGCCAAACTTCTTAACTATGCAGACGACTTTGTGGTCATCATCAATGGCAAAGGTGCAAGGAACCATTCACAAAAATGCCTAGATATTATCAGCAAGGAAGCGGAACGCATAGCAGTGAAAATAAACAGCAATAAAATAAAAGCAATGGCCGTTAAAATGAGAACTCAAGACATCAGACTTGCAATACAAGGACAAGAAATTGAGTGTTACCTCTTTTCAATACCTAGGAGTCATAATAGACAACCAGTTGAAATTCACTCAAGAAATTGAATATCTTCGGCAACGCTGTAAAGCCAGAAACTCAGCTTTGCGCTCTGACCAGTCTTAGAGAGGGTGCATCTCTACCAGTACTTAAAATGTACTACGTTCAAGCAGTTAGGTCACTCATCGACTATGCTGCTCCTGCTCTTACATCCCTCAGTGATAACCAATGGGAGAAACTGGAAGTGTCTCAAAATGACGCTCTGTGAACAATGCTTGGAGCATCTATATGGACGCGTAGAGAGAACCTTAGAATGGAAACAAATTTACCAGCATTAGAAAACAGGATGAAACAAAGGATAGCCACCATAATAGGAAAACTTACTGGAACAACCGCCAGGCTGTCAATCAAAGACAGCATACAGAGATCCTTTCAGAAAAACCTACAGTATAGAACAAGCTCATGGATGGATAATGTGGTCAAGATTTTAGAGAAAATGGACATGAAATGGACCATTAAAAACAAATGGGAAGATAGACCATATCAACACTTTCGACAGCCTCCTCCATGGGAAGAATCGAATCTAAAGATAATCATTGAAAGATTACTAGTTAAAAAATCAGCATGTGACCCGCAGAGGCTCAAGGAAGTAATAGAGCAACAAATGGAAACTATCTCTAGACCCACAACGACTCACATCTTCACAGACGGATCAGTTGATCAAGAAAAAGGTTCTGCTGGGGCAGCAGTTTACACTGCCAACCATGAAGCTTACTGGAGCATGAATAGTGGGTGCTCAACACTGCAAACAGAATTATATGCCATGAAGGAGGCAATGAACCGTACAATTGAGAATAATTTACATGATGTCATCATTCATACAGACTCTAAATCTTCGCTCCAGGCATTGTTATCCAGTCAGCACAGAGATAATATACATCTCCTCACAGAAATTCAACATATAGGAAAAGATGCCCATAATCGAGGGCTGTCAATCACCCTAAATTGGATATCAAGTCACATTGGCATAAAGGGTAATGAAAAGGCAGACTCACTAGCAAAAACTGCCACTGCTCTACCTGTTGTACAGGTTCAAATCCCTCCAAGTTTCTCACAGATAAAGGAGCAAATCAAGAAGAAAATATTCTAAACTATCAAAAGTGGCCACAGAGCCAAAGTAGCGGAAGGAAGATCCACTGCGATATGGTACGAACAAGCCACCGGTTACGCCTCTTTCAAGCCTGGCAAAAAGATATCCAGAGACATTGCAGTAGCCATACACAGACTCAGACTTGGGTACAAGTGCTGCTGGGAGGTAATGAACCCAATAGTTAGTGTCACATCTGTGAAACTGAGGCAGAGGCGCCACTATTGCACTACTTACTGGAATGTGAAGCTACTGAACCCCTGCGCATCAAACTCAACATTAATCCAACGACAGCAGCTGCATTAGATGCACATTCCACCGCGACTACAATGATTAGAAAAGCTGTTGAGGAATGGGACTCATTAGTGAGCATTCTGCATCTACATCCGCCACCAAGATAATATTAATAAAACAAGATTAAAACCAGTGCAATAAAACAGAAGGGATAAATAAGCAGGGAAAAAGAAGTCCTCTCCTCCATTTTAAACTTAGACCCAAATATCACAGGAAAAAGGTTATCATGTATAACCAAACTCAATTACGGGCTCACCATAGCCCGTGCTACATGGACACTTCGTCCTGAGTAGCTAAATCTTTAACAACAACGGTATGAAAAATAGTGGAAGTTGTTTCCAGAGAGCCATGAATAAAATCCTACAAAGGATGGTAGGTTGTACAGTTTATATTGATGACATCAGTGTATTCACACTCGTGGGAAGAACACCTTCATCAACTAAAAGAGTTGTTTGATAAATTGGAAGAGGTAAATTTGAATATTAATCTCCCAAAAAGTGAATTTGGCAAAGCAAAATTGCAATATCTTGGATACATCGTAGGACAAGGGGAGGTTGCCCCTGTCAGACAAAAAGTTGAAGCCATAGATAAGTACCCTGTGCCTAGAGGGAGAAGAGACAGGGGCAACCTCCCCTTGTCCTACGATGTATCCAAGATATTGCAATTTTGCTTTGCCAAATTCACTTTTTGGGAGATTAATATTCAAATTTACCTCTTCCAATTTATCAAACAACTCTTTTAGTTGATGAAGGTGTTCTTCCCACGAGTGTGAATACACTGATGTCATCAATATAAACTGTACAACCTACCATCCCTTGTAGGATTTTATTCATGGCTCTCTGGAAACAACTTCCACTATTTTTCATTCCGTTGTTGTTAAAGATTTAGCTACTCAGGACGAAGTGTCCATGTAGCACGGGCTATGGTGAGCCCGTAATTGAGTTTGGTTAATACTCAGGTACCTAGGCATGGTGGGGTACTATAGAAAATTCAGCAGAAATTTTGCAACCACTGCGGCACCATTAACAGAACTTTTAGTAAAGCATAAGAAGTGGCAGTGGGACAAAGCCAGTCAAGAATCGTTTAATAAAACGAAATCATTGCTAACAGAAGCCCCGGTATTGGTTTCACCCGATTTTCAGAAGCCATTTTCCCTCTTTGTCGATGCAAGTGATGTAGGTGCGGGCGCTGTTTTGACTCGGGACCAAAATGGAACTTGTAAACCAGTGTCCTATTTCTCTAGGAAATTTTTACCTAATCAAAGAGCATATAGTACCGTTGAAAAGGAAACCTTAGCCTTAGTGATGGCGCTACAGCATTTTGAGGTATACGTGGGAGCGGGCATAGGACCTGTTACGGTCTTCACAGATCATAACCCCCTCGTATTTTTAAATAAAATGAAGAATACCAATCAGCGCCTAACCAGGTGGGCTCTTATATTGCAAGACTATAACTTAAATATAGTACACATTAAAGGAAAGGAAAAAGTTATGGCTGACGCATTATCTCGTAGTATGGTATAAAGAAAACAGTAAACAGTGTGAAATAAAACATTTTAGAAAAGAAAATAAGAAAATAGTAAAGTGATGAAGGACGGTAGACTTCAGGAAAGTACTTTTGCATCAGCCACACCGTCCAAAGCGGTGTGTTCAGAAAATGTACATATGTATTTTTTATATATACTTATAAAGATAATTTGTTGTTAAAACAGATTTTGTGCAGTTGGAGGCAAAGGAGATCCTGTACGCCAAAGATTAGTAATCAGTAGGTACGGCACCATGTCTACAAAATGATAAGGTATGTCTGATAAGACATGTCATGACTAGAATGAGTTAAATCTTTGTAGGATGGACGAAAAAGGATTAGTACTACATTCGGTAGAGAAAATTAGTTTGGATGCTCCGAAATAACACTCTTTTAAGGGGGGAGGAGTGTTACGAAATACCGTATCGTGTTATTTCGTCGCATAAAGGCACGGTTATTTAATAGTAATACGTTCATTATTACAGGAAGAACAAGGTTAACGACCATGGAGGTCGTTAACGGTCAGCACGGTATGGCTCGTCCGGTGGCGGGAATTTCTGTTAGCCAATCAGAAGCACCGGGCGAGGTAACGAGTGCTGGTCGGAGCATGAGGAGAGACAGAAGTCTACTCCCCTCCATCCAGACAACATGCTGTCGTCGCGTTTGGATGTTTGACCAACGGACCCAACTGTTAGTGTGCTCCACCCTCACGAAGGAAGAGGACCTCGAGGCATGGTCGACGTTCTTGAAAGTTATGGAAGATAACAGCTTTGAGATTTAGAGGTCGGCGTGGAGGTAACGCGCTGATTTCCTGATAGTGGTACAAATTGCAGGAAAGTAGATAATCTATAAGTGGGAGGAACCAACGGACAAGTTACGACAATTACATGGGTGGTAGTATCTCTCTCTAGTATATATATATATATATATATATATATATATATATATATATATATATATATATATATATATATATATATATATATATATATATATATATATATATATATATATATATATATATATATATATATATATATATATATATTATTAAATATGACCGAAAAAGTAAGATTAATAATTCTAACACGAATTTTCTCAATCTTTCGTACATTTCTTTTCACTGTTGGAGGTAAATCAAAAATCAATTCTCCAAAATTCATTTTTATTTCTAGTCTGACGCGACACGAGCGCGTTTCGTAAAACTTATTACATTTTCAAAGACTTTAGTTTACAAATACACAACTGAATAGAACTTACGCATCTCCGATTTTATATCTACATTTGAGTGAGGTGGATGGGGTGAGGTGGCATTAATAGGGTATTAATTTCATCAACACAAGACAGAACAAGAGGTGGCATTAATAGGGTATTAATTTCATCAACACAAGACAGAACACGAAACAATGGGTATTGAATAGAAGTGTTTGTAGAAAGCCTATTGGTCCATACTTCTTGATGCTTCTATATTGGAGCGGAGTCTTGAGGTGGGTAGAATATAGTTGTGCATTAATTGGCTGTTGATTGCTGGTGTTGACTTCTTGATGTGTAGTGCCTCGTAAACGTCAAGCCGCCTGCTATCGCTGTATCTATCGATGATTTCTGTGTTGTTTACTAGGATTTCTCTGGCGATGGTTTGGTTGTGGGAAGAGATTATATGTTCCTTAATGGAGCCCTGTTGCTTATGCATCGTTAAACGCCTAGAAAGAGATGTTGTTGTCTTGCCTATATACTGGGTTTTTTGGAGCTTACAGTCCCCAAGAGGGCATTCTGTCTTGTGTTGATGAAATTAATACCCTATTAATGCCACCTCTTGTTCTGTCTTGTGTTGATGAAATTAATACCCTATTAATGCCACCTCACTCAAATGTAGATATAAAATCGGAGATGCGTAAGTTCTATTCAGTTGTGTATTTGTAAACTAAAGTCTTTGAAAATGTAATGTTTTACGAAACGCGCTCGTGTCGCGTCAGACTAGAAATAAAAATGAATTTTGGAGAATTGATTTTTTATTTACCTCCAACAGTGAAAAGAAATGTACGAAAGATTGAGAAAATTCGTGTTAGAATTATTAATCTTACTTTTTCGGTCATATTTAATAATATATGTCTACAGGAAAACCTGCTACCAAAATATACTAATATATATATATATATATATATATATATATATATATATATATATATATATATATATAATATATATATATATATATATATATATATATATATATATATATATATATATATATATATATATATATACTGTACCTATGTACAATGCCTTAATATATATACATGTATTATATTGTATATAAAGTGGTTCGAGATATATCCGAATATATCCATGATGAAGTTTTTAGACAAACTTATTTCTTGTCCTTTGTCAGACCTCGGCACAAAGTGTGTCGCACCTGACAATAGGTCGTGCTGAGGCTGACACCTGAATAAATCAAAGTATCCATATGGCTAACAAAGAATAACAAAAGCAATTACAGAACTAACCTATTTTTATATGTGTTGGGTTTTCGATAGTTCGATCCCAACATATCTCACTTGATGGCACTGGTGATACAGTCTATCATAGTTTTATCTCACTTGATGGCACTGGTGATAGTCTATCATGGTGTTATCATACCTGATGACTCTGGTGATACAGTCTCACATGGTGTTATCTGATGACACTGGTTATACAGTCTCTCATTGTGTTGTCCTACCTGACGACACTTGGGATTCAGTCACTCGTGGTGTTACCTTACCTGATGACACTGGGGATACAGTCACTCATGGTGTTACCTTACCTGATGACACTGGGGATACAGTCACTCATGGTGTTACCTTACCTGATGACACTGGGGATACAGTCACTCGTGGTGTTACCTTACCTGATGACACTGGGGATACAGTCACTCATGGTGTTACCTTACCTGATGACACTGGGGATACAGTCACTCATGGTGTTACCTTACCTGATGACACTGGGGATACAGTCACTCATGGTGTTACCTTACCTGATGACACTGGGGATACAGTCACTCGTGGTGTTACCTTACCTGATGACACTGGGGATACAGTCACTCGTGGTGTTATCTTACCTGATGACACTGGGGATACAGTCACTCGTGGTGTTACCTTACCTGATGACACTGGGGATACAGTCACTCGTGGTGTTATCTTACCTGATGACACTGGGGATACAGTCACTCGTGGTGTTATCTTACCTGATGACACTGGGGATACAGTCACTCGTGGTGTTACCTTACCTGATGACACTGGGGATACAGTCACTCGTGGTGTTATCTTACCTGATGACACTGGGGATACAGTCACTCGTGGTGTTACCTTACCTGATGACACTGGGGATACAGTCACTCGTGGTGTTATCTTACCTGATGACACTGGGGATACAGTCACTCATGGTGTTACCTTACCTGATGACACTGGGGATACAGTCACTCGTGGTGTTATCTTACCTGATGACACTGGGGATACAGTCACTCATGGTGTTACCTTACCTGATGACACTGGGGATACAGTCACTCATGGTGTTACCTTACCTGATGACACTGGGGATACAGTCAATCACGGAAGTAAAACCATGGGGCTGACAGTGGGTAGTCATGATGTGAGTGGTTGGCACCTTGTCACCCCTCAGAGAGTGGAAGAGTGGTATGCTGGATGGTACTCTCCAAGGCACCAGCTTCAGTCTACGGTGAACTTTTCTCCACGGAATAAACTGAAATAGTTCAATAGCAAATTAAGACAAGCGAATTAACAGTATGACAAACATTACGTAAATTACGAAATTTTCCCATTCTGAATGTAGCAATTTTCCATAGTTACATGTTATTTCGATATTACTTTACATAACACAAACTTCATTACACAATTTATTTAATATTTCAGACGGAGACAGATTCAGTGTTGTATTAGTCACCACCATAATGTATTACTCAGTGAACATTTACATAACTAAACATTATGTATTATTACTAACTGTAGGATTGAATTACTCACTGCAGGGTTCTACTACTCACTGCAGGGTTGCATTACTCACTGTAGGGTTACATTACTCACTGCAGGGTTGTATTACTCACTGTAGGGTTACATTACTCACTGCAGGGTTGCATTACTCACTGTAGGGTTACATTACTCACTGCAGGGTTGCATTACTCACTGTAGGGTTACATTACTCACTGCAGGGTTGCATTACTCACTGTAGGGTTACATTACTCACTGCAGGGTTGTATTACTCACTGCAGGGTTATATTACTCACCGTAGGGTTGCATTACTCACCGCAGGGTTAAGGATAACTGTGTACCAGTAGCGGCAGACAGTTGCATCGACGGTCAACAGATGCACTATAGGCACATGCGCGAACACCAGCTCCAGCACCTCTATGGGCAGGCTGAAGTACACCACTTCCGAACACATCCTGCAATAGTTATATGGTAACCGCTTCTGAACACATCCTGCAATAGTTACATGTTCATCACTTCCAAACACATCCTGCAATAGTTTCATGTTCAGCACTTCCGAACACATCCGGCAATAAATTGTTTATACAGTATACCTAGGTCATAAAAGTATTTGTATGTACGCCTGATACCATACTACTTGTGTAAAGGAGGAAATGTATATGTTTATCTCTCAGAATGTTCGGTAATACGTTTATTGCTTGTGATGAGTGTCTATGTATGTATTAACACGATGTACTGAACGGGGTGAGAATAGCTTGAGCTACTTCATGCCATTGTGTGTATTTTACCTCAATAAACTTATTTCAATTTCATCCGGCAATAGTTACAAGTTATGGAAAATTTTACCACATTCAAAAATTATTTAGCATTAAGTTTATGATACTTTAAAGCCATGAAGATTAGTCTTCATTTAGCTTTAGGCTTAAACATTACTAACAATTTATTAACATATAAACTAAATAATTAACATGTAAAGAAAATAATCCGATGAAATAATGTTTGATGCCACGTATGTGACATCTCTCTATTCTACATAATCAAAGAGTTATTAACTATATTAATACATTTTGCTCTCTATATTAGAAAACTAGTCTCTGATGCTTTACACTCAATCACCTATATAAATAAAGATTTAAATGTTCGTTTCTTTAAAATATTAAATCTCCGAAAGTTCTTTACCGATTGCCTTGAAATTTCGACAAAACTCCATTCGAACACGCACATGTTTTTCATATTCCTACTATATAAATGCCACACCTTTGACAGATAATACCAAACTTTTTTTTTTAACTGTCATTTTCATGTGAGTGAATGATGAGGAGGACGAGGGAACAGGGGAGGGGGGAATGGTAGGGAAGACGAGGGGATGGTGGAGTGAAGAATTGTAGGGAAGATGATGGGAGGGAGGGAGAGGGAGGGAGAAAGATAGAGACGGAGAGAGAGAGAGATAGAGAGAGGGGGAGAGAGAGATAGAGAGACGGAGAGATAGAGAGACCTCACACCTCCCACCAAACACACTAGGTAAACACCTCTCACTACCTCACACGCACACTTTGTAAACAGCTCCTACAACCCATTACACACTTGGTAAACACCTCCCACCCCCTGTCACACACGCTTGGTAAACACCTCCCACCACCTGTCACACACACATGGTAAACACCTCCCACCCCCTGTCACACACACATGGTAAACACCTCCCACCCCCTGTCACACACACATGGTAAACACCTCCCACCACCTGTCACACACGCTTGGTAAACACCTCCCACCACCTGTCACACACGCTTGGTAAACACCTCCCACCACCTGTCACACACGCTTGGTAAACACCTCCCACCACCTGTCATACACACTTGATAAACACCTCCTACAACCTATAACACACTTGGTAAAACCCCTTCCACTTTCCATCACACATACTTGGTAAACACCTAACACACACACACACACCACACACACTTAGCAAACTCCTCAACCACCCATAACACATTTGGTAAGCACCTGCCACTGTTCATCACACACACACATGGTAAAAGTCTTCCACCATCAATCACACACACTTGGTGTGTGTGATTGATGGTGGAATCACACACCTCCCACCACCCATAACACACTTGGTAAACACCTGCCACTATCCATCACACCTGGTAAACACCGCCTACCCCCCGTAACACACACCTCGTAAATTCCTCAACCACCCATAACACACCTGGTAAACACCTCCCACTATCCATCACACAAATTTGGTAATTATCTCCCACAACCCATAACACACTTGGTAAATACCTCCCACCATCTATCACACACACTGGGTTAACACATCAATCCAACCGTCACACACACACTTGGTAAACACCATCAGTCACCTCTCACATACATGGTAAACACCTCCCACAACCTGTCATACACGTGGTAAACCTCTCCAAAAATCGACACCACACAATCAGTAAGCATCTCCCACAATCGATCAAACA
The DNA here is from genome assembly GCF_040958095.1 of Procambarus clarkii. Classification (NCBI taxonomy): domain Eukaryota; kingdom Metazoa; phylum Arthropoda; class Malacostraca; order Decapoda; family Cambaridae; genus Procambarus; species Procambarus clarkii. Next base: position 16,968,130 of record NC_091183.1, read on the forward strand.
CACTTGGTTAAGACCTCCCAACACCCATCACTCACTTTGTTAACACCTCCCACCATCCGTCACATTCACTTACTAAACACCGCCCACCAACAATTACACACACATGGTAAACACCTCCCACCAACCATCACATACACTCTTGGTAAACACATCCCACTATCCATCACACACACACACACACACTTGATAAGCACCTCCTACCAATCATCACCAACTTGGTAAACACCTCCCACCAAACACACTTGGAAACACCTCCCACAAACCATCACTCAGTCATTTTAAACACCTCCCACCACACACACTTGGTAAAGACCTCCCACCAACCATCACACTCACTTGGTAAACAGCTCCTACCACACATACCTGGTAAACACCTCCCACGAACCATCACACACACTTGGTAAACACCTCATACCCTCCATCACTCATTTGGTAAACACCTCCCACCACCCATCACACACACTTTGCAAACACCTTTCATCACCCATAACACACTTGGTAACACCTCCCACCACCCATCACACGCTCTTGGTAAACACTTCCCATCACACATTTGCTAAACACCTCCCATCACATCACTTCACATCAAAAGGATATCATCAGCGGCATATGCTAGACTGGCCAACATATGAACTGCCTTTAGAAACTTGTGTAAGGAATCGTTCAGGACCCTGTATACCACTTATGTAAGACCAATCCTGGAATATACAGCTCCAGCCTTCAGTCCATACCTAGTTAAACACAAGACAAAGTTAGAGAAGATTCAGCGGTATGCCACCAGGCTCGTCCCGGAACTGAGAGAAATGAGCGACGAAGAAAGGCTAAAGGAGCTGAACCTCACGTCCCTGGAAAACCGAAAAGTAAGGGGAGACATGATAACCACCTACAAAATTCTCAGGGGAATTGATAGAGTGGTCGAAGACAAACTCTTCATCACGGGTGGAACACGAACATATTCAAGGGGACACAGGTGGAAACTTGATACCCAGATGAGCCACAGAGACGTTAGAAAGAATTTTATTCAGTGTCAGAGTAGTTAATAAATGGAATGCATGAGGAAGTGATGTGGTGGAGGCTGACTCCATACACAGTTTCAAATATAGATATGATGGAGCCCAGTAGGCTCAGGAATCTGTAGACCAGTTGATTGACAGTTGAGAGGCGGAACCAAAGAGACAAAGCTCAACCCCCGCAAGCACAATTAAGTGAGTACATAGTAAATACCTCCCACTATCAACCTCACATACTTGGTAAATACCTCCCACTATCAACCTCACATACTTGGTAAATACCTCCCATAGTCCATCACACATTTCCCGTGTGTGGGATGCCCGATGCCCGGATGTGTTAACGGGGTCTGGTAGCTGAGAGGACAGCGTGTAGAACTCGTAATCCCAACCCGTTCTCGCAATAAGACAGCACAAATATGACTAAATGCTTATAGTCCCTATTTTGCTAATGTTTATAGTACCTATGTGGTAGATTCCCAGTTATATTTGTTTTAGAGGCACTAACCCTCTAATTAACAGGTATGTGGGCCTGCGGGCCTCTGCAAGCTACAGCCTGGTGGACCAAACTCTCACAAGTCAAGTCTGTCCTCGGGCCGGGCTTGGGGAGCAGAAGAACTCCCAGAACCCCATCAACCAGGTATCAACCAGGTAACCCCCTCCTCACGTACCAATTCACGTTCCATACTCCCTGACCATCGCCGTAGACAGCAGAATAGTCGTGATTGTTTCAATTTTAATAATAGTTTTATTTTTCCAGTCCCTCATGTGTTGTGAAATTTACCTACTAATGTCCAAGCTATTCGAATATCATGGATCAGCGACATTCTATTGATGGCTCGTAGTTTTGTTTTGAGAAATGTTGGTTGTTCTCAGTATATTATAATAAACACTATAAATTGTTACCTATAATGAGAGTGCTTCGCCAATCAACATTATATTTACTAGTTTGTGCTTTGAAAATCTCTACAGAATGGAGTGAAGGCGTTAACAGAAAACAATGTTTCGTTGGAGTGTCTATGTGGTAAACTACTGCAAACAAGATGGTATAGGGTCGACTACCAACTGTAGGATTGGAATGGGGTTCACTACCTCCTGTTGGGTAGATAAGGTGGTCCATACCACCTGTAGGATGGGTTTGTGCCCTCAACTGCCTATAGGATGGGTGTGGGGTCCATTTCCACTTGTAGGACGGGAATGAGGTCCACTATCAACTGCAGGTCTTTCGTCAACTAATAAATTCACAGAGCAAGAACTTCAGTCTCATTCGTATGGATACCAATACACATAGGTGGCATACTCACCTGTCACAGATGTGCGCAATGCGGCTAAAACTGTAAGTGATAAGCCTGAAATTGAGTGGGAAATTGGCATTCCAATCTCTGCTGTAAGAAATCTCCGCAGTCTCCGTGGTGTAGTGGTAAGACACTCGCCTGGCGTTCCGCGAGCGCTATGTCATGGGTTCGTATCCTGGCCGGGGAGGATTTACTGGGCGCAATTCCTTAACTGTAGCCTCTGTTTAACGCAACAGTAAAATGTGTACTTGGATGAAAAAACGATTCTTCGCGGCAGGGGATCGTATTCCAGGGACCATAGGATTAAGGACTTGCCCGAAACGCTACGCGTACTAGTGGCTGTACAAGAATGTAACAACTCTTGTATATATCTCAAAAAAAAAAAAAAAAAAAAAAAAAATCTCTGTATGTAAGAGCCGCACCATTTCAGGAAATTGGAGATGACAGAAGAGCAGTTACTGACACTCAAAGGACAGAAAGCACGAGTGTAAAGAGCTATGACATGTTTACAATCGAGATTTTTATACAATGCCAGCATAAACATCTACTAGACAGTGTGACATTGTAATTCCCAGAATTAGGCAAAGATATCGATATATTTGGCAGGTGGCTGCAGGTAATACAGGTTTTACACATGTTTAACATGCTGTGGTTTGTAATATTCTCATCTCTGTCATTGATGTACAAGGCAAAAAGGGTTGAGCCCAAAACATGGCCGTCATAACATTATTATGGATCCTTGGGAAAACCAGTGTGCTGGGGCCCTAACGACAACAACTCACAGGAATAAAAAGTAAATGATCTATAATATTAAAAACCTATGTATTTTATTGGCACTTCAACAAAACTGGTGCTAAAACATTAACAACATGCTGTGGAGCAGCAACTAATCAACCTAGTCCACTACCGCCCATAGGGTTGGACTGGCGTCCACTACCGCCAATAGGATTGGTTAGGGGTCCATATTACCCCATGGATAGAGATGGATATAGGGTTCAAAACAACCCTCGACTCCCGTCTTTTGGATTGGTTTGGGGTCTACGACTAACTTTTGGATAGGTATGGGGGGTTCACTACCGCCCAAAGGATTGATATGAGATCCATTCCCGCCCAAAGGATGGCCATGTGGTTCATTACCGTTTACAGCATGGATATGGGGTCCACTACCCCCCCCCCCACAAGATGGGTATATATGATCCTCTAACGCCTAAAGAATGGATATGAGTCCACTGCCACCCACAGGATGATTATGGAATCCCCTTCCGCCCACAGGATTAGTATGGAATCCCCTTCCGCCCACAGGATTAGTATGGAATCCCATTCCGCCCACAGGATGAGTATGGGGTCTATTACCACCCACAGGATAGGTACGGATCCATACCGCCCACAGGATGGATATGGGGTCCACTACCACCCACAGGATGGATATGGGGTCCACTACCGCCCACAGGATGGATATGGGGTCCACTACCGCCCACAGGATGGATATGGGGGTCCGCAATACCACCCGCAGGATGGATATGGGGTCCATTACCTCCCACAGGGTGGATATGGGGTCCACTACCGCCCACAGGATTCGTAAGTGGGTCCACTACCACCCACAGGATGGATATGGGGTCTACTACCACCCACAGGATGGGTATGGGGTCCACTACAACCCACAAGATAAGTATGGGGTCCACTAGCACCTACAAGATGGGTATGGGGTTCACAACCAGCCACAAGATGGATATGGGGTCAACTACCACCTACAAGATGGGTATGGGGTCCACTACCACCTATAAGATGGGTATGGGGTCCAGTACCACCCACAAGATGGGTATGGGGTCCACTACCACCTACAAGATAAGTATGGGGTCCACTACCACCCACAAGATGGGTATGAGGTCCACTACCACCCACAAGATGGGTATGAGGTCCACTACCACCTACAAGATGGGTATGGGGTCCACTACCACCTACAAGATGGGTATGGGGTCCACTACCACCCACAAGATGGGTATGAGGTCCACTACCACCTACAAGATGGGTATGGGGTCCACTACCACCTACAAGATGGGTATGGGGTCCACTACCACCCACAAGAAGGGTATGAGGTCCACTACCACCTACAAGATGGGTATGGGGTCCAGTACCACCCACAAGATGGGTTTGGGGTTCACAACGGCAATATAAACTATTGGAACAGACAAATTTGGAATGGAGACGCAGATGTACTAGCTTAAAACTTGAGAGTCCATTAACTAATAGTGCATATTTTAATTATAAACCCCAAAACCAACCTGTGCGCGGTAGTGAACCCAATGTGTTCATTCGGTTGGTGGTAGTGGACCCCATGTACATCCTGTGTGCGCTAATGAACCCCATACCAATCTTGTGGGCGGTATTGGACCCCATACCCATTCAGTGGGTGGTAGTGGACCCCATGCTCATCCTATGGTCGGAAGTGGATCCCATACCAATCCTGCGATCAGTAATGGACACCATACCCATCCTGTGGGCGGAAGTGGACTCCATACCCATACTGTGGGTGGTTGTGGCCCCAAATCCATCCTGAAGGCAGTAGCTAGTGGACTACAATACCCATCCTGTGGGCGGTAGTGGACTACAATACCCATCCTGTGGGCGGTAGTGGACCCAATACCCATTCTGTGGGCAGTAGTGGACCTCATACCCATCCAGTGGGTATTAGTCACCCCATACCCATCCTGTCAGTGGTTGTTTTATATTTTGGGTCCAACCCTTTTTACCTTATACATCAATGACAGAGATGAGAATATTACAAACTACAGCATGTTAAACCTGTATGAAACCTGTATTACCTGCAGCCACCTGCCATTTACATCGATATGTCAGTCTAATTCTGGCAATTACAATGTCAAACTGTCTAGTGAATGTTTTATGAAGGTCGTATATATAATTCTAGGTTGTAAACATGTCATAGCTCTTTACACTCGTGATTTCTGGCCTTTGAGTGTCAGTAACTGTTCTTCTGTCATCCCCAATTTCCTGAAATATTGCGGCTTTTACAGCAGAGATTGGAATGTCAATATCCCACTCAATTTCGGCTTTATCACTTGCAGTTTTAGCTGCCTTGCGCCCATCTGTGACTGGCTAGTATGCCTTCTATGTGTGATGACATCCACACAAATGAGACTGAAACTCTTATTATGTGTATTTGGTAGTTGACGAAATGCTTTCAGTTGGTAGTGGACCCGTTTCCAGTACTACAGGTGGAAGTGGACCCCATACCCACCCTATGGTCGGAATGTTGTGTACCCAAACAATCTTAAATGTGATATGGACCTCTTACTCACCCAACAGGTGGTGGTGGAACCCATTCCCACCCAACAGGTGGTGGTGGAACCCATTCCCATCCTACAGTTGTTAGTTGACCCCAATTCCCATCCTACAGTTGGTAGTGGACCCCATTCCAATCCTACAGTTGGTAGTGAACCCCATACATTCATTCATACATACATACATACATACATACATACATACATACATACATACATACATACATACATACATACATACATACATACATACATAATTCGATTCTCAAGGGAATCGACAGGGTTGATAAAGACAGGCTATTTAACACAAGGGGCACACGCACTAGGGGACACAGGTGGAAACTGAGTGCCCAAATGAGCCACAGAGATATTAGAAAGAACTTTTTTAGTGTCAGAGTGGTTGACAAATGGAATGCATTAGGAAGTAATGTGGTGGAGGCTGACTCCATACACAGTTTCAAGTGTAGATATGATAGAGCCCAATAGGCTCAGGAACCTGTACACCTGTTGATTGACGGTTGAGGGGCGGGACCAAAGAGCCAGAGCTCAACCCCCGCAAGCACAACTAGGTGAGTACAACTAGGTGAGCACACACGCGCACACACACACACACACACACACACACACACACACACACACACACACACACACACACACACACACACACACACACACGCACACACACACGCGCGCAAAAACACACACGAAAGCCTTTGAGACAGTGCCACACAGGAGGCTAGTGCAAAAGTTGGAGACGCAGGCTGGAGTGAAAGGGAAGGTACTCCGGTGGATAGAGGAGTACCTAAGCAACAGGAGACAACGAGTCTGTGTGAGGGGTGAGGTCTCAGAATGGCGAGACGTTACAAGTGGAGTCCCTCAGGGGTCAGTCTTTGGACCTATACTGTTTCTGGTGTACAGGTTCCTGAGCCTATTGGGCTCTATCATATCTACACTTGAAACTGTGTATGGAGTCAGCCTCCACCACATTACTTCCTAATGCATTCCATTTGTCAACCACTCTGACACTAAAAAAGTTCTTTCTAATATCTCTGTGGCTCATTTGGGCACTCAGTTTCCACCTGTGTCCCCTAGTGCGTGTGCCCCTTGTGTTAAATAGCCTGTCTTTATCAACCCTGTCGATTCCCTTGAGAATCGAATTATGTATGTAAACATCATTCAGGAACCTAAATAAGGAGGCATTTAGGGCACTTTACACTGCCTACATGAGGCCAGTCTTAGAGTATGCCGCCCATCATGGAGTCCCCACCTGAAGAAACACAAGGAAACTGGAAAAGGTTCAGAAGTTTGCAACGAGACTCGCCCCAGCGTTACGAGGGATGGGGTATGAAGAGCGCCTGAAGCAACTGAGCCTTACGACACTGGAAAAAAGAAGGGAGATGGGGGGATATGATAAGAACGTATAAAATACTCAGGGGGATTGACAGCGTGGACATTGACGAAATGTTCACACGGAATAGTAATAGAACGAGGGGACATGGGAGGAAGCTGGAAACTCAAGTCACAGAGATGTTAGAACGTTTTCTTTTAGCGAGAGAGTAGTGGAAAAATGGAATGTACTTAAGGAGCAAATGGTGGAAGCAAATTTTATTAATAGTTTTAAGACTAGGTATGATAGGGAAATATAACCGGAGTCATTGCTGTAAACAACCGATGGATCGAAAGGTGGGATCCAAGAGTCCATGCTCGATCCTGCAGACACAAACAGGTGAGTAAAAATAGGCGAGTACACACACACACATATATTCATCAGATTGTTTACTTACAATATTTATGATTTACCAATTGTGTTACTACATAGACTCAATTTCACAATATTGTATAAACTTGGAAATTAAATTTTTAAAATCTGATTCATAAATTGATAACTTGGTTAATTATCAATTAAACATTAATTTACTCACTTCAGTGTTTTCACATTAATATTAGCTATTATAGTCGTTTTTTCTTATTCCAGCATTTTAATGGACTCAAGCTTTAAGCTAGTACATTTGCATCTCCAGTCCATATTTATCTGTTCCAGTGGTTAATATTTCGGTAGTGGACCCCATACCCATCATGTGGGTGGTAGTGGACCCCATACCCATCTTGTGGATGGTAGTGGACCCCATATCCATCTTGTGGGTGGTAGTGGACCCCATACCCATCCTGTGGGTGGAATAGACCCCATACACATCCTGTGGGTGGTAGTGGACCCCATATCCGTGCTGTAAGCGGTAATGGACCACATGGCCATCCTGTGGGCGGGAATGTATCCCATATCCATCCTGTAGGCGGTAGTGTACCCCATACCTATACAAAAGTTGGTAGGGGACCCAATACCTATCCAAACGGTAATAGTGGATCCCATACCTATCCCAAAAGATTTAGTAGGCCCCATATTTGTCCTTTTGGGTGGTAGTAGACCCCATGAACATCGTACTTGTGACTTGTTTTGGACCCTATATCCATCACTATCCGTTGGGTAATGGCTCCCATACCAACCCAATTGGCGATAGTGGACCCCATACCGACCCTGTGGGGTTTAGTGGGCCCAGTACCAACCCTATGAGATGTAGTGGACCCCATACCTATATTGGCGGTAGTGGACAGCTATATACACTCATCCTCTGGGCGGTTCTAGGCCTTATATATACTCATCCCGTGGGCGGCACTGGACCCTATTCACATCCTGAGGGTGGTAGTGGACTCCATTTCCATCCTGTGGGTGGTTATGTACCCCATACTCATCCTGTGGGCGGCAGTGAACCGTATGCGCATCCTATGGGTGGTTGTGGCCCCACAAACATAGGACATACAACCACACTTATATAATATAACCCTCCATTCTGGTGTGGGACTAAATAATAAATATTTGGGATATATATATCCAGGTGAATAACCCTATCAACAGAAATGAAATGTAATGTTTTGAGTGGAACGTAAATGTTTCATAATGTGCCGACTAATGTGTATCTTACTGAGTATTATTGTCTTTTTTCATGCCTTGTGTATTGTTCAAAAGTTTATCATGCTGATTAGTTGCTGCTCCACAGCATGTTAATAATGTTTTAGCACCAGTTTTGTTGAAGTGCCAATGAAATATATAGTTTTTTTTATTATCGATCACTTACTTTTTATTCCTGTTAGTTGTTGTTGTAGGGACCCCAGCACACTGGTTTTCCCAAGGATCCATAATAATGTTATGACGGCCATGTTTTGGGCCCAACCCTTTTTGCCTTGTACATCAATGACAGAGATGAGAATATTACAAACCACAGCATGTTAAACCTGTGTAAAACCTGTATTACCTGCAGCCACCTGCCAAATATATTGATATCTTTGCCTAATTCTGAGAATTACAATGTCACACTGTCTAGTAGATGTTTATGCTGGCATTATATATAAATCTCGATTGTAAACATGTCATAGCTCTTTACACTTGTGCTTTCTGTCCTTTGAGTGTCAGTAACTGCTCTTCAGTCATCCCCAATTTCTTGAAATATTGCTGCTTTTACAGCAGAGATTGGAATGCCAATATCTCACTCAATTTCAGGCTTATCACTTGCAGTTTTAGCTGCCTTGTTCACATCTGTAACAAGTGAGTACGCCTTCTATGTGTGATTGTATCCTTACAAATGAGACTGAAGCTCTTGCTCTGTGAATTTAGTAGTTGACGAAAAACCTATAGTTAGTAGTGGACTTTATGCCCGTCCTTCAGGTGAATGTAGACCCCCATACCCATCCTATTGGCAGTTGTGGGCCCAAACCCATCCTACAGGTGGAATTGAACCCTTACCCACCAAAAAGATGGTAGTGGACCCCATGCCCATCTTACAGTTGCTAGTCGACCCTATAACATCCTGTTTGCTGAGGTTTAGCCCATAGACATTCTAACGTAACATCGTTTTCTGTTAACGTACCTACACTCCATTCTCTAGAGATTTTAATGCATAAAGTAGTGTATATAATGTTGATTGGCAAAGAACTCATATTACATTTTTTTTTTTTTAGATATATAAAAGAGTACTTACATTCTTGTACAACCACTAGTTCGTGTAGCGTTTCGGGCAGGTCCCTGGAATACGACCCCCACGAATAATCGTTTTTACAACCAAGTACCCATTTTACTGTTGAGTTAAACAGAGGCTACAGTTAAGGATTTGCGCCCAGTAAATCCTCCCCGGTCAGGATACGAACCCATGACAAAGCGCTCGCGGAACGCCAGACGAGTATCTTACCACTACACCACGGAGACTAATAATTTATTAGTCTCCGTGGATGTAATAATTTATAGCACTTATTATAATTTATTGAGAACAACCAACATTTCTCAAAACAAAACTACGAGCCTTCAATAGTATGCAGCTGATCCGTGACATTTGAATAGCTTGGACATTAGTAGGTAAATTTCACAACACATGAGGGACTGGAAAAATAAAATTATCATTAAAATTTAACCAATCAAGACTATTCTGCTCTTTTCAGCGATGGACGGGTACTATGGGACGTAAATTGGTATGTGAGGAAGGGTTAGTGCCTTGAAAACAATATAATTGGGAATCTAACAAATAGGTACTATAAACATTAGCAAAATAGAGACTATAAACATTTAGTCATATATGCTGTTTTATTGCGAAAACGGGTTGCGTAATCCTGAGGCCCGGGTTCGATTCCTGGACCAGGCAGAAACAAATGGCCAAAGTTTCTTTCACCCTGATGTTCCTGTTACCTAGCAGTAAATAGGTACCTGGGGGTTAGATGGCTGTTACGGGCTGCTTTCTGGTGTATGAGTGTGTGTGTGTGTGAAAAAAAATTGTTGTTAGTAACAGTTGATTGAATGACAGTTGACGGGCGGGATGAAAGAGCAGAGCTCAACCCCCGCAAGCACAACTAGGTGAATACACTTGGTAAACACCTTCCTCCATCCTTAACACACTCTTGGTAAACGACTCCCACCACTGTTACGTAATGGTGTTCGTCGTGTTATATCCCGAAATGCTATGTGTGCTAGTGGCTTTACAAGAATGTAAAATCAACATCATTTCTATGTTCTCTCCTAACCCCCAATGTACCTTCTTGTATATAAATAAATAAATAAATAAATAAATAAATAAATAAATAAATAAACAAATATCATCGCATTGAGATATTTGTTTATAGTTAAGTTGTAATATTAAAGAGTAATGTTCCCACTTAAAATGTTGCAGGGAGAACGAGGGAAATGGCCATGAAGGTGGTTAACAACCAGTGCGGCGTGGCTCGTCCGGTGGCGGGAATTCTAATGGTCAATCAGTGCCGCCGGGCGAGGCATTGAGCACCTGTAGGAAGGTGAGCAAAGCAGTACTCTACTCTCTCTCATCCCGTCGACATGACGTCGTCGTGTGTGGCCAACCTTACCTCTACTTTGTGACAATGTGCTCCACTTTCTCCATCAATACGGACTTTAGGATCTAGCTGGAGGTCAAAGCCATGGTATGTGGTTGCAGAAATCTACCGACTCCATGACATAGTGAGAATATTTAGCCACCTATGGAGTTAGATAATTTCTTCTGGCGATTATGAGTGCAGTACATTAAACCGTCGTTGAGGTTTAGTTGTCAAAGGGAGTTAAGAGAATTCTCTGCTTTGGAGTATTGGAACCAGTCAGAGAAGTAAATGGTTCTGAAGTGAGCTAAAATGTTTAACGAGTGACGGCCTTCTCATTATCATTGTGTCTTGACGTGTATATATAACTGTACATATGATGTACCTACGTGTTTGGTAATATAGATAAATATATCCGTGATACATTCTTTACCTAAATTATTAGTTCATGACCTTAGTCAGGGCTCAGCCAAGTAACGTGTATCGCACTTGACAATGGGTCAGGCTGGGCAGGACTGCACCTGACTAAGGCAGAGGAAACCACATTAGGATACCTTCAAGAAGATACAAGCTAAAGTATTACAGAACCAAATTTATATAAATGTGTTGGGCTTATTGAAATGACAAATCGATCCCAACACTACCCGTCACACACACTTGGTAAACACCTCTCACTATAAACACATACTACCACCCATCACACACACATGGTAAACATCTACCACCACCCATTTTTTACACACACTCTTGGTAAACATCTCCAACCATCCATCACACAATTGGTGGCACTAAGAAACTAACCCGAAAAAGTGTACCCTGGTGGTTCAAGTTTAAGTACGTTTATTGAGAGAAGAAAATACATCTCAAAGGTGTAGAGTAGTGTATGCTATTCCTACATCCTTTCCCTAGTTGTGATGGGCTGCAGGGCAGCGTCATGGATTCTGCATTCGGAACACAGATCTTGGAATTCCTCAAAAAGTTGGTTAAGTTGATTGAAGCTCTCGAAAAATTTGCTGTAACAAACAGATGGTGTGTAGTTGGGAGTGAAGTGGGGAGTGTATGGGGAGTGAGGTGGGGAAGAAATGGAGAGTGGAGAAAGTGAGGAAAAAGATGGCGATTCTCAGATGAAAGAGTCTCAGGAAAATGTACGATCCACTAATGATGGCAGTGTTCAATCCCGTGTGGTGGTAAATGTTTACGAAGAACCTCAGGAAAAAAAAGTTTACAAAAATAGAATTGGAAGACATTGTTATGAATAAAGTTACCCTTGATGGTAGAACAGTGAAATTGCCAACAGCCCTACTAGATTAAATCTACTATTAGGTAGTAGATTTCACTGTATGCCATGTGATTACCATTGACATGTGAAATATAGAATAAATAATAATTGTGTACTGTATGGGTTTGTGAGCCTCCTTGAGGGATCTTATATAGACGAGGGTAGAAATAGCCTAAACTACTCTATCCTTTTGAGATGAACTTCCTCTTCATAATAAACATATATGAACTTGAACTATCCATCACACAAACTTGGTGAACGCCTTTCACCGATCATCACTCACACTAGGTAAACACCTCCCACCAACCATTCACACACTTGGTAAACACCTCCCACCATGCATCACACACAATTATTCAACAGTTTCCTTTCTTTTATGTTTTTAAGGAAATAAAAATAAAGAAAAAACACATTTGCCTGTACTTGGTTTAACTCTTCCCACCTGTCAACACACATACATGGTCTAACTCCTCCATCACACATTTGCTTTAACTCCTCCCACTTGGTTTAACTCCTCCCACTTGGTTTAACTCCTCCCACTTGGTTTAACTCCTCCCACTTGGTTTTACTCCTCCCACTTGGTTTAACTCCTCCCACTTGGTTTAACTCCTCCCACAAGGTTTAACTCCTCCCACTTGGTTTAACTCTTCCCACCTGTCAACACACATACATGGTCTAACTCCTCCATCACACATTTGCTTTAACTCCTCCCTCTTGGTTTAACTCCTCCCACTTGGTTTAACTCCTCCCACAAGGTTTAACTCCTCCCACTTGGTTTAACTCCCACTTGGTTTAACTCCTCCCTCTTGGTTTAACTCCTCCCTCTTGGTTTAACTCCTCCCACTTGGTTTAACTCCTCCCACAAGGTTTAACTCCTCCCACAAGGTTTAACTCCTCCCACAAGGTTTAACTCCTCCCACAAGGTTTAACTCCTCCCACTTGGTTTAACTCCTCCCACAAGGTTTAACTCCTCCCACTTGGTTTAACTCCTCCCACTTGGTTTAACTCCTCCCACTTGGTTTAACTCCTCCCACTTGGTTTAACTCCTCCCACTTGGTTTAACTCCTCCCACAAGGTTTAACTCCTCCCACTTGGTTTAACTCCTCCCACTTGGTTTAACTCCTCCCACTTGGTTTTACTCCTCCCACTTGGTTTAACTCCTCCCACAAGGTTTAACTCTTCCCACAAGGTTTAACTCCTCCCACAAGGTTTAACTCCTCCCACTTGGTTTAACTCCTCCCACTTGGTTTAACTCCTCCCACAAGGTTTAACTCCTCCCACTTGGTTTAACTCCCACTTGGTTTAACTCCTCCCTCTTGGTTTAACTCCTCCCACTTGGTTTTACTCCTCCCACTTGGTTTAACTCCTCCCACAAGGTTTAACTCCTCCCACAAGGTTTTACTCCTCACACTTGGTTTTACTCCTCCCACTTGGTTTTACTCCTCCCACTTGGTTTTACTCCTCCCACTTGGTTTTACTCCTCCCACTTGGTTTTACTCCTCCCACTTGGTTTTACTCCTCCCACTTGGTTTAACTCCTCCCACTTGGTTTAACTCCTCCCACTTGGTTTAACTCCTCCCACTTGGTTTTACTCCTCCCACTTGGTTTTACTCCTCCCACTTGGTTTAACTCCTCCCACTTGGTTTTACTCCTCCCACTTGGTTTTACTCCTCCCACTTGGTTTTACTCCTCCCACTTGGTTTAACTCCTCCCACTTGGTTTTACTCCTCCCACGTGGTTTAACTCCTCCCACTTGGTTTAACTCCTCCCACTTGGTTTTACTCCTCCCACTTGGTTTTACTCCTCCCACTTGGTTTTACTCCTCCCACTTGGTTTAACTCCTCCCACTTGGTTTTACTCCTCCCACGTGGTTTAACTCCTCCCACTTGGTTTAACTCCTCCCACTTGGTTTTACTCCTCCCACTTGGTTTTACTCCTCCCACTTGGTTTTACTCCTCCCACTTGGTTTTACTCCTACTTAATTTAACTCCTCCCACTTGGTTTAACTCCTCCCACAAGGTTTAACACCTCCCACTTGGTTTAACTCCTCCCACAAGGTTTAACTCCTCCCACAAGGTTTAACTCCTCCCACAAGGTTTAATTCCTCCCACAAGGTTTAACTCCTCCCACAAGGTTTAACTCCTCCCACAAGGTTTAACTCCTCCCACAAGGTTTAATTCCTCCCACAAGGTTTAACTCCTCCCACAAGTTTTAACTCCTCCCACAAGGTTTAACTCCTCCCACAAGGTTTAATTCCTCCCACAAGGTTTAACTCCTCCCACAAGGTTTAACTCCTCCCACAAGGTTTAACTCCTCCCACAAGGTTTAACTCCTCCCACAAGGTTTAACTCCTCCCACAAGGTTTAACTCCTCCCACAAGGTTTAACTCCTCCCACAAGGTTTAACTCCTCCCACAAGGTTTAACTCCTCCCACAAGGTTTAACTCCTCCCACAAGGTTTAACTCCTCCCACAAGGTTTAACTCCTCCCACAAGGTTTAACTCCTCTCACCCATCGACACACATGGGCAAAGTTTCTTTCACCCTGAATGCCTCTGTTAGCTAGCAGTAAATAGGTACCTGGGAGTTAGTCAGCTGTCACGGGCTGCTTCCTGGGGTGTGTGTGGTGTGGAAAAAAAGGTTAGTAAACAGTTGATTGACAGTTGAGAGGCGGGCCGAAAGAGCAAAGCTCAACCCCCGCAAACACAACAACAACTAGGTGAATACATACATGCTATAACTCCTATGTGGTTTCACAGTTCACCCAGTGAGCCAACTCCACGCTGACTTTGTCTCCAGTAGCACAGAGCATCACCTTCACTCACCAGACCACTCCACAAGTGATCATTTGAATTTCATCATGGAATTCCAATTAAATTATAATCGATCTAGCAATGCTGCTCAGTGTAGGAAAAGACCATCTATACTGGATACAAGTTCTGAAAGTGACGGCGAGTGGCATCACGTGAATAAGGCAAACAGGACAAGCCACTCCATAACGACCCATCGCCCATTAATCACTCCAGCTTCTCAAGCTCTTCCAGCTCCTCAGACTAAATCTACACTGCCAATCTTCAAGGTGCAGCACACCGAAGGTAAGTCTTCCTACGCTACTGTAGTGGACCTCGAAAAAGAGTACCCCCAGCTCCAGATCAGAGCAAACCCAAATCTCAGAGGAGAATACATTCTGAGGCCTAAAGACGAGTCGGCCGCTACGATTCTGAAAAATTACACAAAATGTGAGGAACTGAAACCAGAGGATAAAATACGAAAAATCATTGTCCTCCACTATCCCTTGCATATGGCCCTTGACCATCTCGAAAAGCTAAACTATGTGGTGTCAGGAAAGAGCTGCCAAGTAAAAACCACAAAACAGGAAACCCGACAAGTCCTTCTCACAGTAAGAGGACGGATCCCTGAAAACTTGACCTTGGAATCTGTCGCGTGTTCCAACACAGGCCTTACACCCCAGAGCCCCTAAGATGCTTCAGATGTCAGAGATTAGGGCATCACAAAGATGGCTGCCAACGCCCAGTGAGGTGCGGAGTCTGCAGCCAGCCCCATGACACAAAAATATGCATTGATAAACACAAGGCAAACCACCCTGTTCAGGCAAAGTGCCCAAATTGCTCCAAGGCACATCACGCCTGGAACTTGAAATGCCCTGAAAGGCTCAAAAGGCTTCAAACGAACCCCACCACGCTTACAGCAGAGCCGAAGCCCCCACCAAAACTAATACCAGCTCCCCTGCCCACTAAAACCGCGTGGGGTCTACCCACTCAGGAAGAGGGGGCACACGGCCCTTCACCGTCGGCCATGGTGAAGGGTGTGAAGACCTCCGTACAGGACAAAAAGAAAGATGGAGGACACAAGAATCATGTTCAAAGCAGTCGCCCTCCCATTTCATCCAGTAAGCACACTGGGGCCAATAGGAGTAACAATTCCAGTGTCAAAGTTACCACTGAGAAGGGCTAAAAGCTACTAGGCCCCAAACCTGCACAGCATTAAAAAGTGCTCCCACATAACTGGACGCTCTCTGGCCAATGCTCAAAACTTTGGTCACCGAGTTGATCGAAAGTCTGCTGTCATCACATGGAATCAAGCAAACCACAGAGACTCGGAAGACAATTGAGCACAAGCTAAAGAAATTTGAAAATGTAATATTCTCACCTTCAAGAGAGCAGGGCAGGAGACACCCCCTTAAAAACAGATAGAGTTCAGCTCGTCGGAAAGCGACATTAATAAATCAATTTCAGGTCCACTAAGAACCTATACACCAATTGCAACATCCATGGTGTGTTCATCAGACTCCATGGATACCACGGAATTATCAGCAAATTCCAAGAACCTAGAGGTCTAAAGATCCTGCAATGGAATGCGCAAGGACTGTGCACTAAATTGCAACACTTGCAATGCATAGCAGCAACCAAGGGCATAGACATCCTGATAATACAGGAGAGCTTGCTTCGAGCCGGATTAGAACCTAAAATCTCAGGCTATCGAGGCTTCTTCCTTCCGTGGATCAATGGGGCAATCCAGGGGATGTGCAATTTATGTAAAATGTGACCTGATCTCCAAGTCCATCACCAGCCCACTTGATTGTGGAGCAGGGACAGAGGTAATGGGAGTAACCATTGAGCAAAGACACAACAAACTTGAAGTGTTTAATGTGTACAGGTCTCCACATGCCGAAATGGATCTCTCTGTGTTATTTGGACACGCGATAACAACAAACACAATCATTTGTGGAAATTTTAATGCCCATCATCAACTGGTACTGGGCTCGAACACAACAAATGAAGCCGGCATTCACATTGCACATCTACTTGACCAGCTTACAGAAATACAAATCCTAAACAAGAATGAACCTACCCACATCCAAGGAGACAGATTAGACCTAACCTTCGTTTCAGCCTCCCTAAGAGATGCAGGAACATGGTCAGTTGAGCCCACACTCACAAGCGACCACTGTGGGATCCAAATTGATCTTAAGTTAGACCTACCCACCCCACCTCCGCCTCCATCTGAAACCTGGAACTTTGCTTTAGCAGACTGAGACCGATTTCAAAACCTCATTTCAGAGTGGCATAGAAACTATGATCTTCCCGAAGACATTAATCAGGCAGAACAAGAATTTGTCAAAGCGATTCAAAGTGCAGCCAACCACTCAATCCCACTGAAAAAACAGTCCACCGGACACCATAAAGATCATTGGTACTATTGCGAACGTGTCAAAGAACTCAACCATAGACTCAACAGAACAAGAAAGCTATACAAAAAGCAGCGAAGTGACCGCAACAGGACCTTACTTTGTGGGGTCAAGGAACATGTGCATCGAGAGACCAGACTAATAAAAGAACAAAAGTGGCTGGAATGGTGTTCACACCTGAATGAACACACCTCTCTCGGAGAGATGTGGCAGCAAATTCACCGAGCCAAAGGGATTAAAACACCTAAAGCTCCACACCCCAAGGATCCTCAACAGGAAGCCGAAGTACTAACAACCATGTTTGCAGAGAGCAGCCATCAATCAACTTCCACCAGATGTATTAGCAGTACAGACCGGACTAGAGGAAGAAAGGTGGCACAGAATCCTTACAGCATGTGAAGAAGTCTCTGACACTAATGCCCCCTTCACACTGGATGAGCTCAATCGGGCTAAGAAAAACTCCAAGGATACATACCTTGGATACATACATACATACAAGGATACCTAAGGTTAACTAATTTAGCCTGGACTTCTCAAACTAGACCTTCTGCTTGGAATAGAGCAGACATAGTGCCGATCCCAAAACTCAAAGATCCAGTTAATCCCAGGCGCATCTCTCTCCAAAGCTGTGCAGTCAAGACGGCTGACAGAATGGCACTCAACAGACTGGAGTGGAAAATGCCTAAACTGCACCATGATAGAGGTGCACCATGATGTATGCCTATAGAAGAGGGGTTGGCACAGTGGAATGTATTACAACTCTGTTAGCCCACTTGAATGACAGACCAGGAATGCTGATATTCCTGGACCTCGAAAAAGTCTTTGAACTGGCTAGCGCCCCAGCTATTCTCTGCTGCCTCATTGACAAAGAGGTCCGAGGCAACCTGTTCTCCTGGACCAAAAACTGTCTCATAAACAGAGAAGCAAGAGTAAAACTTCATGGCACAGTCTCTGAGTACAAAAGACATGAAAATGGTACACCACAAGGAGGTATTCTCAGCCCTCTTCTCTTCAACTGTTTAATGGAAAGAATAATGAGGTTGAAACTTCCACATCACTGCAGGCTGCTAAACTACGCGGACGACTTTGTCATCATCATAAAAGGAAGGGATGCGGCGCGCCTTGCACCCAAATGCTTAGACTGTGTCAGTAAAGAGGCAAAACAGATTGGGATCAAACTCAACTGCTCAAAGTCCAAGGCCATGCCCATAAAAATAGCGAAGCCCAACATCCAACTCACAGTACAGGGTCAACCAATTGAATGGGTGGACACCTATCAGTATCTAGGAATCATCCTGGACACACACATGAATTTTAATACTGAGGTCACATACTTGAGATAGCGAACTGCGGCCCGGACGGCAATCCTCAGGTCGCTAACCTCCCTCTCTGGAGGAGCCAATCTGCTGGTCCTTTGCACATACTATGTACAGGCAGTCAGATCAGTGATCGATTATGCCGCACCTGCACTCACAAATCTATCACACCAACAGTGGAAAAAGCTTGAAGTTGCCCAAAACAATGCTATGAGAGCCGCACTGGGAGCCCCCATGAGGACCAGGCTTGAAACTCTTAGACTGGAGACGGGTTTGCCCTCTCTACAAGAAAGAATATCACAAAGGACAGCTACAATTATCAGTAAGATAATTATTTCTTCTGATCCAATCCCAGTACGGCAGGCCTTGGTGGTTGGACTAGGCCAAAACAATGCAAACTCTTGGGCTGCAAGAGCAGGAAAAGTCCTAAACAGACTACATTTAAAAAGCATGATTCTTGATAGAGTGGGTGATCATCCACACCCAAATTACACTCCTTCCGCACCTTGGGAAGAGCCTACTTTTAAAATAGTAATAGAA
This sequence comes from Procambarus clarkii, assembly GCF_040958095.1. Taxonomy (NCBI): domain Eukaryota; kingdom Metazoa; phylum Arthropoda; class Malacostraca; order Decapoda; family Cambaridae; genus Procambarus; species Procambarus clarkii. The sequence goes on from NC_091183.1 coordinate 16,987,437, forward strand.
AGTCTCCCAATGAAAAAGGCTGCCTATGATCCGACAATCCTAAGGCGCGTAATAGAAGAGCAAATGTATAGCATAGCAGTAGCAGATTGATTGATAAAGATTAAGCCACCCAAGAGGTGGCACGGGCATGAATAGCCCGTAAAGCAGTAGCAGGAGCCACCCACATCTTCACAGACGGATTGGTGGACACAGAATATGAGAGTGCTGGCGCTGCTCTTTGCACGGCCAGCGTACAGGCATATTGGAGACTGGAAGGACTAGTATCATCAACCCAAACTGAGCTGTTTGCCATACAACAGGCATTCGCATATGTGATTGTACAAAACACTCAAAATGCAATCATACACACAGACTCAAAAGCTGCATTTCAAATGCTAGGACTAAAACAGTGGAAAGATAACATAGAAATAATTCTCACCATTTTGTATCTTGGAGCAGTCGCTAAAGGCAAAGGACTCAACATAACCTTAAACTGGATCCCATCCCATGTTGGAAATTGAAATTGAAATTGAAATAAGTTTATTGAGGTAAAATACACACAAAGGGATGAGGTTGCTCAAGCTATTCTCACCCCATTCAGTACAACGTGTTAATACATACATAGACACACATTACAAACAATAAACATAATACCAAACATTCTGAGAGATAAACATATACATTTCCTCCTTCACAAGTAGTATGTTATCAGACGTACACACAAATACTTTTATGACCTAGATATACTGTATAGACAACTTGCAAGAGACATGCAGATAATTCAACAAAATATTACAGTCTTGGTGCAAAATTTTTATATCTCTCAAGAATATCATCAACCTTTCCGTTGTGACACATCCAGGCTATTTGTTCAGGAACAGTCCTTATCTCAGTGTTTCTATATACATTAATCAACGGACAATCAAGAACATAATGGGCCAGGGTGTGAGACCTTAACATACCACATAGTTTACACCTCGTGTCATTATCATGAACATCTATCCCATATTCCCAGTAATATTTGTACCCAAGCCTGAGCCGCATGTACACAGAGTCACTCCAAGCATTTCTCCTTTTACCATAAGTGAAATGGGTGTTTTGACTCGCATACATGTAGTGTTGCATGGTTTAACTTCTCTCACACATTATCTCTCTTCTCCCCACTCCTGCCTGTGCCTGAATATTTCTGATTTTGCTTCTTATTTGTCTCATTGTGAATTCACATTCAATGTCAACTTGTGGTTTTGATGTGGTACGTTTGGCTAAGTCATCCGCCACCTCGTTGAGCACTATTCCAACATGAGATGGAATCCACATGAATTTCACACTATAACCTTTCAGCTGTATCTCAGTTATTCTTCTCTTACAGTCCTCAACTATAGACATGAAGACTGATGATGATGAAGATTAAGCCACCCAAGAGGTGGCACGGGCATGAATAGCCCGTAAGTGGTGGCCCTTTTGAGCCATTACCAGTATCAAAAGATGATACTGGAGATCTGTGGAGGCGCAACTGCACCCTGCGTGACGGGAGATGTCTCCCGGACCAAATGGTGATTGATTGATGAAGATTAAGCCACCTAAAAGGTAGCACGGGCATGAATAGCCTGTAAGTGGTGGCCCTTTTGAGCCATTACCAGTATCAATAGCTGATACTGGAGATCTGTGGAGGTGCGACTGCATCCTGCGTGACGGGAGATGTCTCCCTCGACCTGATGTTGATTGATGATTGATGAAGATTAAGCCACCCAAGAGGTGGCACGGGCATGAATAGCCCGTAAGTGGTGGCCCTTTCGAGCCATTACCAGCATCAAAAGATGATACTGGAGATCTGTGGAGGCGCAACTGCACCCTGCATGACGGGAGATGTCTCCCTTATGAATGTGTTAAGATGAAGATGAAGATGAAGCACGGGCATAAATAGCCCGTAAGTGGTAGCCCTTTTGAGACATTACCAGTATCAAGAGCTGATACTGGAGATCTGTGGAGGTGCGAATGCACCCTGCATGACGGGAGATGTCTCCCTTGTGAATGTGTTAAGATGAAGATGAAGCCACCCAAAAGGTGGCACGGGCATGAATAGCTCGTAAGTGGTGGCCCTTTTGAGCCATCACCAGTATCAATAGATGATACTGGAGATCTGTGGAGGTGCGACTGCACCCTGCGTGACGGGAGATGTCTCCCGGACCAAATGGTGACCAGATGGTGCACTGCTAACGAAGAAGATGAAGATGAAGCCACCCAAGAGGTGGCACGGGCATGAATAGCCTGTAAGTGGTGGCCCTTTTGAGCCATTACCAGTATCAAGAGCTGATACTGGAGATCTGTGGAGGTGCGACTGCACCCTGCGTGACGGGAGATGTCTCCCGTGTGCGACCACACGAAGACTGGGTTTCGACTGTTTAAGAACTCCAGTGCTCCTCGGC
>NC_091183.1:16994841-17094841 GCF_040958095.1 Procambarus clarkii
TGAGATAATGAGGATGGAAATGAATCTGAAGAGTATTGGGGATAGAATTTCAGAGATAAATGTAGCCTCTGCCGTTAGATTAATGAGAGGAAGGGGAGCTAATGAATTAATCCTGTATGTTCAAAAAGTGGGAAGTAATGAACAATGTATGATAAAGTATAATAAGAGAGCAAATATGAGTTCCTTATGTTCTAATATTATAGAGTATGATTTACTCTCAGGATATATTGCTTGGTCTATCTTGAGATGATTTCGGGGCTTAGCATCCCCGTGGACCAGGCCCCCGTTTGGTTACACACCCCGGAGAGGTATAATGTATGAGGAAAGTCAAACCATGCAACACTACATGTGTGTGTGGCTCAAAACACCCATTTCACTTATGGTAAAAGGAGAAATGCTTTGAGTTACTCTGTGCACATGCGGCTCGGGTTTGGGTACAAATACTACTGGGAATATGGGATAGGTGTTAATGGTAATGACAACAAGTGTAAAAAATGTGGTATGTTAAGGTCTTACACCCTCACACATTATGTTCTTGATTGCCCGTTGATTAATGTACACAGAAACGCTGAGATAAGGACTGATTCTGAACAAATAGCCTGTATGTGTCACAATAGAAAGGTTGATGATATTCTGGAGAGATAAAGCTTAAGTTGCATTCACTGGAAAGGCGAAGAGTTAGGGGTGACATGATAGAGGTTTACAAGTGGATGAATGGACATAACAGGGGGATATCAATAATATCAACACAAGACAGAACACGAAACAATGGGTATAAATTGGATAAGTTTAGATTTAGGAAAGACTTGGGTATATACTGGTTCAGTAACAGGGTTGTTGATTTGTGGAACCAATTGCCGCGTAACGTGGTGGAGGTGGGGTCTCTCGATTGTTTCAAGCGCGGGTTGGACAAGTATATGAGTGGGATTGGGTGGTTATAGATAGGAGCTGCCTCGTATGGGCCAATAGGCCTTCTGCAGTTACCTTTGTTCTTATGTTCTTATATAAGAATTTTGCACCAAGCCTCTAATCTTTTGTTGAATTATCTGCATGTCTCTTGCAAATTGTCTATACAGTATACCTCTGTCATAGAAGCATTTTTGTGTACGTCTGATACCATACTACTTGTGTTAAGGAGGAAATGTATATGTTTATCTCTCATAATGTTCGGCAATATGTTTATTGGTTGTGATGTGTGTCTGTATATGTATGTACTGAACATTATACTATACGTTGTACTGAACGGGGTGAGGATAGCTTGAGCTACCTCATCCCTTTGCGTGTAATTTACCTTAATAAACTTATTTCAATTTAAATTTAAATTTCCCAGTCAGCAGCCCTCCGAGCGGCTGGGTTTAGCCTTGGCTCTGTCTCTCCAATCTCGACATTTCCTCTCACCGGCTATTCTTCAGCTATACCCACTTCAACGCTCCACCAAAGGGTATCTGGTCATATATATAATTGATTGATTGGAGCAGCCCGTAGCAGCTGTCTCACTCCCAGGTACCTATTTACTGCTAGGTGAACAGAACATCATGGAGAAAGAAACTCTGCCCATTTGTTTCTGTCTTCACTTGGGATCGATCCTGGAACCTCAGAACTACGAATCCGAAGCGCTGTCCACTCAGCTGTCAGGCCCCTGGATGCTTAAGAGACAATTCACACCACCATCGGAAGATTGTAACGTAGATGTAGTAATTAGTCCCCCGACAAAAGATAAAAAATATGTATGAGACAGGAGAGCTGAGGGCAAATATAATTGCATAAATAGAAAATTACTTACAGAAAACACTCTACATGTCGTCAGGCGCAGACAGTCAGAGTGAGTGTGTTAACTGGAGCTCTGAGGACAGAGTTGGATTCCCCACGGGAGGAAGTACGAAAGCTGAAACAACATCGGGAAGAAAAAGGGAGGCAACCGGTATTAAAAAGACCTCGTCTTGGCAAGTTGAAAAGAACAGGGGCTTTAATAAGACTTTGACAAAGCCGCCTATTAATATCCTAAAGACTTGCAGGCGATGAGTCACAATAACGTGGCTGAAGTATGTTGACCAGACCACACACTAGAAGTTGAAGGGACGACGACGTTTCGGTCCGTCCTGGACCATTCTCACAATCGACTTGAGAATGGTCCAGGACGGACCGAAACGTCGTCGACCCTTCAACTTGTAGTGTGTGGTCTGGTCAACATCCTAAAGACTTCTAACGCATTTGCCGTGTTGGAGGACGAGTGCTGTGGTTAGCCTGCAGTTCGTTTGAAAGACAAAGCAACGAAGACCAACGAAGCGCAGGTCCCTCAAGGTACTCAAATGGAAATGAACAAACTCATTATGTCCACGATTAATGGACGTGCCGAAAAAGTCTCCCATTCAAACTATCACTAATAGAGTAACCTCATTCATCTTTGCCAACATACAAGGACTGAAAACAAGAACAAACAACAAAGTACAGTTCATAAATGGCCTCCTCACGGAGTCAAATGCAGTATTTGGAGCTTTCACAGAAACCCATGCAGGGGAATTGTTGGACAGTGAGATCTGGATTCCAGGATATAACCTATACAGGTGTGATAGGAAAATTAGGTCACATGGAGGAGTGGGGTTTGTATATTAGGGAAGACCTTGTATGCTCGGAGCTCCTAAACGTTACAAATGAGGTGGTAGAGGTACTGGGATTAAAAATAGAGAAAATAAATTTAGTGATTATACTAATATACAAACCGCCAGATGCAACGGCTGAGGAATTCACAGAACAGATAAGCAAAATAGAGAATAGCCTTGATAATTTGGAGAACCCGATACCTGATATTATTTTCCTAGGTGACTTCAACTTGCCTAGTCTCAGGTGGAAAATAGCAAACAATAATATTATACCAGGAAATCTATCAGGACCTAACCAACCACAGATTAGAGAACTACTTAGATTCTGTGACAAATTTTCACTCAATCAGCAGATATCGGAGCCAACGAGAAATGAAAATATTCTAGATCTGGTCTTTACGAACAATGAAGACATTATCAGAGACATTACGATATCAGATACCACATACTCAGATCACAAACTCATTGAAGTGCAAACGACCATCAATACTCAGAATAGACCTAAAACGTTGATAAAGCGAGAGGGGCTATTCAGTAAATTCAATTTTAATAATAAAAGGATAGACTGGGAGATAATAAACAGGGAACTTACAAACATTCCATGGGGAACTGTTCTAAATAATACAAGTCCTACAGAAGGAATAGAAAAACTTACTTCAGAAGCGTATCAAGTCTGTCTGAAACATGTTCCTTTGAGGAAAGCCAGAAAGAGATCTAACGTAGAAAGAGAACGCAGACGACACTATAAACGCAGGAAAAAAATAACGGAACTGCTTATGCAGACACGAATTTCCCGTCAAAGAAGGAATAATTTAAATAGGGAGATTGAAGAAATCGAGCGGAAATTGAAACACTCATATGAAACTGAAGAAAGGCAGTTAGAACAGAAAGCAATTCAGGAAATAAAGAAAAATCCAAAATATTTCTTCTCATATGCGAAATCAAAAGCAAAAACCACTGCCAGTATTGGACCTATTCGTACAAGTGAAGGTTCATACACGGAGGATGACAAAGAAATTAGTGAAATCCTAAAAAAGCAGTATGAGGACATGTTTAGCACTCCAATAAACAACATGAAGGTGGAAGATCCAGACAATTTCTTTATGCGGGATATTCAAACCCCGGTAAATATAACTGATATAAACACGAGCGCACTAAATTTTGAAAAAGAAATTGAAAACATGCCCATGCACTCGGCCCCAGGTCCAGACTCATGGAATTCAATATTTATAAAGAAATGCAAAGTGCCGGTAGCACAGGCACTCAGTATAGTGTGGAGGAAGAGCTTGGACACGGGGGAGATACCAGATGCACTTAAAGTAGCAGACATAGCCCCTCTACACAAGGGAGAGAGCAAAGCATTGGCAAAAAATTATAGACCAGTTGCACTAACATCGCACATCATAAAAGTTTTTGAGAGAGTGATTAGGAGTCAGGTCACCAATTTCATGGAGACCAATGACCTTCATAACCCAGGCCAACATGGATTTCGAGCGGGAAGATCGTGCCTCTCACAGCTACTTGAGCACTACGACAAAGTCACTGAGGCATTAGAAGAGAAACAGAATGCTGATGTGATATACACGGACTTCGTGTATATTATTTAGATTCAGGTTTGAGTAGCAACATTTGCAAATTTGCCGATGATACGAAAATCGGTAGGGAAATTAATTCGGAGGAGGACTCACTATCACTTCAAGTTGATCTAGATAGGGTTTTGAAATGGTCAAAGGATTGGCAGATGCAGTTTAATGCTGATAAATGTAAAGTTCTGAGGTTAGGTAATGATGATAGAGTTACAAGATACGAGCTAGATGGTGTTGTGATTGCGAAGTCGGATTGCGAAAGGGATCTGGGAGTTATGATTAGTAAGAATTTAAAACAAAAGGATCAATGCATAAATGTTCGTAATAAGGCAAATCGGACACTTGGATTTATTAATCGCAGCGTTAGTAACAAGACACCTGGTGTGGTTCTCAAGCTATATCTTGCTCTAGTTAGGCCCCATTTAGATTATGCAGTTCAGTTTTGGTCGCCATATTATAGAATGGATATAAATTCACTTGAACGTGTCCAGCGTAGGATGACTAAGTTAATTCCCCAAATTAGAAATCTTTCATATGAAGAAAGATTAACAAAGCTTAAGTTGCATTCACTGGAAAGGCGAAGAGTTAGGGGTGACATGATAGAGGTTTACAAATGGATGAATGGACATAACCGGGGGGATATTAACAGGGTATTAAAAGTATCAACACAGGACAGAACACGAAACAATGGGTATAAATTGGATAAGTTTAGATTTAGGAAAGACTTGGGTAAATACTGGTTCAGTAACAGGGTTGTTGATTTGTGGAACCAATTGCCGCGTAACATTGTGGAGGTGGGGTCCCTCGATTGTTTCAAGCACGGGTTGGACAAGTATATGAGTGGGATTGGGTGGTTATAGAATAGGAGCTGCCTCGTATGGGCCAATAGGCCTTCTGCAGTTACCTTTGTTCTTATGTTCTTATGTTCTTATGTTCGCAAAGGCCTTCGATAAATGTGACCATGGCGTGATAGCACACAAAATGAAGTCAATGGGAATAACCGGTAAAGTAGGACGCTGGATACTCAGTTTTCTGTCAAACAGGACTCAGCGAGTAACTGTCAACCATATAAAATCTAGTCCAAGTGCAGTGAAAAGCTCTGTACCTCAGGGTACAGTCCTTGCACCACTGCTTTTCCTTATTCTCATATCAGATATAGACAAAAATACAAGTCACAGCTTCGTATCATCCTTTGCAGATGACACAAAAATCAGTATGAAAATTACCTCGGCTGAGGACATTGAAAAACTTCAAGCTGATATTAATAAAGTTTTCGACTGGGCATCAGAAAATAACATGATGTTTAACAGTGATAAATTCCAGGTACTCAGGTACGGTAAAAATGAGGACCTTAAACATAATACAGAGTACAAAACACAATCAAATGTACCCATAGTAGGAAAACAGCATGTAAAGGATTTGGGAATAATAATGTCTGACGACCTAACGTTTAAGGAGCATAACCAAGCAAATATTGCGACAGCCAGAAAAATGATAGGATGGATTACGAGAACTTTCAAATCCAGGGATCCCATCACAATGGTTGTGCTCTTCAAGGCACTTGTGTTGTCCCGTCTTGAGTACTGCTCAGTACTCACTTCCCCCTTCAGAGCAGGAGAGATTGCTGAAATAGAGGGAATACAGAGAACTTATACGGCACGCATAGACGCAATAAAGCACCTAAATTATTGGGATCGTCTCAAAGCCCTCCAAATGTACTCACTAGAAAGAAGACGAGAGAGATATCAAATAATATACACCTGGAAGATACTGGAGGGCCAAGTACCAAATCTACACAGTAAAATAATAACGTACTGGAGTGAACGACATGGAAGAAAATGTAGAATAGAACCAATGAAGAGCAGAGGTGCCATAGGCATAATCAGAGAACACTGTATAAACATCAGAGGTCCGCGGTTGTTCAACGTCCTCCCAGCAAGCATAAGAAATATTGCCGGAACAACCGTGGACATTTTCAAGAGGAAACTAGATTTATTCCTCCAAGGAGTGCCGGACCAGCCGGGCTGTGGTGGGTATGTAGGCCTGCGGGCCGCTCCAAGCAACAGCCTGGTGGACCAAACTCTCACAAGTCGAGCCTGGCCTCGGGCCGGGCTTGGGGAGTAGAAGAACTCCCAGAACCCCATCAACCAGGTATCAACCAGGAAAAGGAAGGAACTAAGCGAATTTTGGTTGTGGGAGATTCCCAGGCAAGGTATTTAGACAGGACGTTTTGTACCAGAGACAGGGGGAACATTGTTAAGGGAATGCTATCCAGGAGCTGGAATTGGAGATATTGCTGACAACATGAAAGATATTATGACGGGAAATGGGAACAAACCCATTATTTGTATAAGTGCATTTGGAAAGGATGTTGGGCGAGTCAGGAGTAAGGAACTGATAGAGAGGTTTAAGAAAGCCATAGAATTAGTTAGGAGCAAGTCAGGAATCCCTATCACATGTGGTATTCTTCCGAGAAAGGGAATTGGAAATGAATGGTTGTCGAGGGCACTTGGTGTCAATTGTCATTTTTTTGTCAATAGCCGGCTGGAAATATATTGCAAATCAAATGCAATATCTTTCATAGATAACTGGGAACACTTCTTCGGAAGAAATGAAATGTATGCTCGGGATGGGGTACATCTATCGAGGGCTGGGTTTGTTGTTGTTCTGAACTCGTTGGAACCAGTGGTTGGAGGCGTTTGTTTGGGTTTGGGTTTAAAGTGTTAGTAGATAGTGGTATAGGAATTGATATGGATGAAGGAGGTAATAAAAGTATGTGTTTGTGGGAGAAACAAATTTTGCAAAATGATCAGAGAAAGAGAAGGGCCTCAAAATAGCAATACACTTAGGGTATATTACACTAACAGTAAAAGTCTAAGAAACAAAATAAACTATTTAAATACTCTCGTCTGCACAGAAAAAATTGATATTATTGCACTTACCGAAACGTGGATGAATGTAGAAAATAGAGAACTATTAACTGAATATCAAATAAATAATATTTGTTCGTAATGTTCGTAATAAGGCAAATCGGACACTTGGATTTATTAATCGCAGCGTTAGTAACAAGACACCTGGTGTGGTTCTCAAGCTATATCTTGCTCTAGTTAGGCCCCATTTAGATTATGCAGTTCAGTTTTGGTCGCCATATTATAGAATGGATATAAATTCACTTGAACGTGTCCAGCGTAGGATGACTAAGTTAATTCCCCAAATTAGAAATCTTTCATATGAAGAAAGATTACCAAAGCTTAAGTTGCATTCACTGGAAAGGCGAAGAGTTAGGGGTGACATGATAGAGGTTTACAAGTGGATGAATGGACATAACCGGGGGGATATTAATAGGGTATTAAAAGTATCAACACAGGACAGAACACGAAACAATGGGTATAAATTGGATAAGTTTAGATTTAGGAAAGACTTGGGTAAATACTGGTTCAGTAACAGGGTTGTTGATTTGTGGAACCAATTGCCGCGTAACATTGTGGAGGTGGGGTCCCTCGATTGTTTCAAGCACGGGTTGGACAAGTATATGAGTGGGATTGGGTGGTTATAGAATAGGAGCTGCCTTGTATGGGCCAATAGGCCTTCTGCAGTTACCTTAGTTCTTATGTTCTTCTTATGTTAAATGTATTTAAGAACATAAGAACATAAGAACAAAGGTAACTGCAGAAGGCCTATTGGCCCATTCGAGGCAGCTCCTATTCTATAACCACCCAATCCCACTCATATACTTGTCCAATCCGCGCTTGAAACAATCGAGGGACCCCACCTCCACCACGTTACGCGGCAATTGGTTCCACAAATCAACAACCCTGTTACTGAACCAGTATTTACCCAAGTCTTTCCTAAATCTAAACTTATCCAATTTATACCCATTGTTTCGTGTTCTGTCCTGTGTTGATACTTTTAATACCCTATTAATATGCCCCTTGTTATGTCCATTCACCCACTTGTAAACCTCTATCATGTCGCCCCTAACTCTTCGCCTTTCCAGTGAATGCAACTTAAGCTTTGTTAATCTTTCTTCATATGAAAGATTTCTAATTTGGGGAATTAACTTAGTCATCCTACGCTGGACACGTTCAAGTGAATTTATATCCATTCTATAATATGGCGACCAAAACTGAACTGCATAATCTAAATGGGGCCTAACTAGAGCAAGATATAGCTTGAGAACCACACCAGGTGTCTTGTTACTAACGCTGCGATTAATAAATCCAAGTGTCCGATTTGCCTTATTACGAACATTTATGCATTGATCCTTTTGTTTTAAATTCTTACTAATCATAACTCCCAGATCCCTTTCGCAATCCGACTTCGCAATCACAACACCATCTAGCTCGTATCTTGTAACTCTATCATCATTACCTAACCTCAGAACTTTACATTTATCAGCATTAAACTGCATCTGCCAATCCTTTGACCATTTCAAAACCCTATCTAGATCAACTTGAAGTGATAGTGAGTCCTCCTCCGAATTAATTTCCCTACCGATTTTCGTATCATCGGCAAATTTGCAAATGTTGCTACTCAAACCTGAATCTAAATCATTTATATATATTATAAACAACAGAGGTCCCAGGACAGAGCCTTGAGGCACTCCACTTACAACATTTTCCCACTCTGACTTGATTCCATTTATACTAACTCTCTGTTTCCTTTGGTATAGCCATGCCCTAATCCAGCTTAATATAGCACCCCCAATACCATGAGACTCTATCTTTTTAATCAGTCTTTCATGTGGCACTGTATCAAAAGCTTTGCTAAAGTCAAGGTATACAACATCGCAATCCTTACCACTATCAACTGCCTCAACAATGCTAGAATAAAAAGATAACAAATTTGTTAAACATGAACGGCCATTTATAAATGGCCGTTCATGTTCAGTCGGTCAGGTGAAGTCACAGTGAGAGGTTGTGTTAACCGGAGCTCCTGAGTGTTGTTATATTATCATAGCAATATGGAAGTTGTAGTGAAGGACCTGGTGACTCTAGTGGGAGCCTTGAGGACAGAGTTGGACTCTCTGCGGGAGGAGGTGCGTCAGCTTAAAAAACAACGAGAAGTAACGAAGGAGGAGACCAGCAGTAAAGGGACCTCGTCTTGGAGAGTTGCGAAAGACAGGGGCCTTAAGAAGACTTTGATAAAGCCGCCTTCAAACGCCATAGCAACTTCAAATTCATTTGACGTTTTGGAGGACGAGTGCTGTGGAGAGACTGGATCGCGCAAAAGGGAAAGCAACGAAGAGAAAGGAAGCGCAGGCCCCTCAGAAAGTAAAGGAAGTACCTAAGCAAACATTAGTTGTGGGAGATTCCCAGATAAGGTATTTGGATAGAACGTTTTGTGCTAGAGATAGGGGGAACAGGTTAAGGGTTTGCTATCCCGGAGCTGGCATTGGTGATATTATAAACAACATGAATGATATTATGGCTGGTAATGGGAACAATCCCATTATTTGCATTAGCGTGGGAGGAAATGATGTTGGTCGAGTCAGGAGTGAGGAACTGATTCAGAGGTATAAAACAGCCATAGAGTTAGTTAGGAGCAAGGGAGGAATCCCGATCATATGTGGCATTCTTCCAAGAAAGGGAGTGGGAAATGAATGGATATCGAGAACATAAGAACATAAGAACAAAGGTAACTGCAGAAGGCCTATTGGCCCATACGAGGCAGCTCCTATTCTATAACCACCCAATCCCACTCATATACTTGTCCAACCCGTGCTTGAAACAATCGAGGGACCCCACCTCCACAATGTTACGCGGCAATTGGTTCCACAAATCAACAACCCTGTTACTGAACCAGTATTTACCCAAGTCTTTCCTAAATCTAAACTTATCCAATTTATATCCATTGTTTCGTGTTCTGTCCTGTGTTGATACTTTTAATACCCTATTAATATCCCCCCGGTTATGTCCATTCATCCACTTGTAAACCTCTATCATGTCACCCCTAACTCTTCGCCTTTCCAGTGAATGCAACTTAAGCTTTGTTAATCTTTCTTCATATGAAAGATTTCTAATTTGGGGAATTAACTTAGTCATCCTACGCTGGACACGTTCAAGTGAATTTATATCCATTCTATAATATGGCGACCAAAACTGAACTGCATAATCTAAATGGGGCCTAACTAGAGCAAGATATAGTTTGAGAACCACACCAGGTGTCTTGTTACTAACGCTGCGATTAATAAATCCAAGTGTCCGATTTGCCTTATTACGAACATTTATGCATTGATCCTTTTGTTTTAAATTCTTACTAATCATAACTCCCAGATCCCTTTCGCAATCCGACTTCGCAATCACAACACCATCTAGCTCGTATCTTGTAACTCTATCATCATTACCTAACCTCAGAACTTTACATTTATCAGCATTAAACTGCATCTGCCAATCCTTTGACCATTTCAAAACCCTATCTAGATCAACTTGAAGTGATAGTGAGTCCTCCTCCGAATTAATTTCCCTACCGATTTTCGTATCATCGGCAAATTTGCAAATGTTGCTACTCAAACCTGAATCTAAATCATTTATATATATTATAAACAACAGAGGTCCCAGGACAGAGCCTTGAGGCACTCCACTTACAACATTTTCCCACTCTGACTTGATTCCATTTATACTAACTCTCTGTTTCCTTTGGTATAGCCATGCCCTAATCCAGCTTAATATAGCACCCCCAATACCATGAGACTCTATTTTTTTAATCAGTCTTTCATGTGGCACTGTATCAAAAGCTTTGCTAAAGTCAAGGTATACAACATCGCAATCCTTACCACTATCAACTGCCTCAACAATGCTAGAATAAAAAGATAACAAATTTGTTAAACATGAACGGCCATTTATAAAACCATGTTGCGACTCAATTATTAATTTATGTTTTTCAAGATGAAGACGAATTTTATTTGCTATTATAGATTCGAGTAACTTTCCCACAATAGACGTTAGGCTAATTGGTCGATAGTTAGACGCAAGTGATCTATCTCCTTTCTTAAAAACTGGTATCACATTAGCAACTTTCCAAAACTCTGGCACTCTGCCTGACTCTATTGATTTATTAAATATGGTTGACAGTGGGTCACAAAGCTCCTCTTTGCATTCTTTAAGCACCCTAGCAAACACTTCATCCGGCCCTGGGGATTTGTTTGGTTTGAGTTTTACTATTTGTTTAAGAACATCCTCCCTGGTAACTGCTAAACTCGTCAACCTGTCCTCGTCCCCACCCACATAGACTTGTTCGGCTGAAGGCATATTGTTAAGTTCCTCTTTAGTAAATACAGATACAAAATATTTATTAAAAATACTACTCATCTCTTCATCACTATCTGTTATTTGACCTGTCTCAGTTTTTAACGGACCTATCCTTTCCCTAGTCTTAGTACGATATAACTGAAAAAACCCTTTAGGATTTGTCTTTGCTTGCCCTGCTATGCGAACTTCATAGTTTCTTTTTGCTTTCCTTATCTCTTTTTTAACATTTCTAACCAGTTGTACGAATTCCTGTTCTAAAGTGACCTCCCCATTTTTAATCCTTTTGTACCAAGCTCTCTTTTTACCTATAAGGTTCTTCAAATTCTTTGTTATCCACTTTGGGTCATTAGTATACGATCTATTCAATTTGTATGGTATACTACGTTCCTGTGCTTTGTTTAGAATATTCTTAAATAAGTTATATATTGAATCCACATCGAAATCCCCATTTAAGTCACCTATCGCTGGGTTCATGTCTCGCTCCAAGACCGGCCCACACCCCATAGGTGTGGGCCGGTCACACCTATGCCCTCTTGCCCTCTTGGTGGGCAATTGACACCAAGAGGGCACTTGGTGTCAATTGCCGGCTGGAAAGATATTGCAAATCAAATGCAATATCTTTCATAGACAACTGGGAACACTTCTATGGAAGAAATGAAATGTATGCTCGTGATGGGGTGCATCTATCGAGAGCTGGGGTTGTTGCTGTTGCGAACTCGCTAGAAGAAGTGGTTAGAGGTGTTTGTTTGGGTTTAAACTGTTAGTAGATAGAGGTATGGGAATTGATTTGGAGGAAGGAGGTAATAAAAGTATGTGTTTGTGGGAGAAAGGAATTGGCAAAACGATCAGGGAAAGAGAAGGTCCGGAAAATAACAATTCACTTAGGGTATATTACACTAACAGTAGAAGTCTAAGAAATAAAATTAACGAATTAAATGCTCTTGTCTGCACAGAAAAAATAGATATTATTGCACTTACCGAAACGTGGATGAATGTAGAAAATAGAGAACTATTAGCTGAATATCAAATATATGGATTTAAACTATTTCACACAGATAGATATATTAGACGAGGAGGTGGAGTAGCCATATATGTTAGGGACAATTTGAAATGTAGTCTCAAAGAGGGAATCAAAACAGAGCCACACACAGAAACTATTTGGATTGAATTAAACGAAAAAGCTAATAATATTTTAATAGGAGTAATATATAGGCCACCAAATTTAGACAGAATGGAAGCAAAGCATCTATGGGATGAAATATCTAGAGCATCTAGATCTAACAGTATTTATGTCATGGGTGACTTTAATTTTAGCGGAATAAACTGGTTGAACAAAACAGGGAATAGTGAAGCAGAAGATTTTCTAGAATTAATTGACGATTGCTTTCTTACGCAACACATTAAGGAACCAACACGGGAAAATAATATTTTAGATTTAGTGTTAACTAACAGGGAAACGCAAATTAATGACATCGAAATAGGGAGTGAGCTAGGGAGCAGTGATCACAAAGAAATCAGATTTAGCATAGAATGGAATAGACCAGTAGGAGAAAATTCTGTTAAAGTGCCAGATTTTCGAAAAGCTGATTTTAATAGCCTAAGAAATTTTTTGGGTCAAATTGATTGGAAAGGCTTGGGTATGGGGTGTGGGCCGGTCTTGGAGCGAGACATGAACCAAGCGATAGGTGACTTAAATGGGGATTTCGATGTGGATTCAATATATAACTTATTTAAGAATATTCTAAACAAAGCACAGGAACGTAGTAAACCATACAAATTGAATAGATCGTATACTAATGACCCAAAGTGGATAACAAAGAATTTGAAGAACCTTATAGGTAAAAAGAGAGCTTGGTACAAAAGGATTAAAAATGGGGAGGTCACTTTAGAACAGGAATTCGTACAACTGGTTAGTAATGTTAAAAAAGAGATAAGGAAAACAAAAAGAAACTATGAAGTTCGCATAGCAGGGCAAGCAAAGACAAATCCTAAAGGGTTTTTTCAGTTATATCGTACTAAGACTAGGGAAAGGATAGGTCCATTAAAAACTGAGACAGGTCAAATAACAGATAGTGATGAAGAGATGAGTAGTATTTTTAATAAATATTTTGTATCTGTATTTACTAAAGAGGAACTTAACAATATGCCTTCAGCCGAACAAGTCTATGTGGGTGGGGACGAGGACAGGTTGACGAGTTTAGCAGTTACCAGGGAGGATGTTCTTAAACAAATAGTAAAACTCAAACCAAACAAATCCCCAGGGCCGGATGAAGTGTTTGCTAGGGTGCTTAAAGAATGCAAAGAGGAGCTTTGTGACCCACTGTCAACCATATTTAATAAATCAATAGAGTCAGGCAGAGTGCCAGAGTTTTGGAAAGTTGCTAATGTGATACCAGTTTTTAAGAAAGGAGATAGATCACTTGCGTCTAACTATCGACCAATTAGCCTAACGTCTATTGTGGGAAAGTTACTCGAATCTATAATAGCAAATAAAATTCGTCTTCATCTTGAAAAACATAAATTAATAATTGAGTCGCAACATGGTTTTATAAATGGCCGTTCATGTTTAACAAATTTGTTATCTTTTTATTCTAGCATTGTTGAGGCAGTTGATAGTGGTAAGGATTGCGATGTTGTATACCTTGACTTTAGCAAAGCTTTTGATACAGTGCCACATGAAAGACTGATTAAAAAAATTGAGTCTCATGGTATTGGGGGTGCTATATTAAGCTGGATTAGGGCATGGCTATACCAAAGGAAACAGAGAGTTAGTATAAATGGAATCAAGTCAGAGTGGGAAAATGTTGTAAGTGGAGTGCCTCAAGGCTCTGTCCTGGGACCTGTTGTTTATAATATATATAAATGATTTAGATTCAGGTTTGAGTAGCAACATTTGCAAATTTGCCGATGATACGAAAATCGGTAGGGAAATTAATTCGGAGGAGGACTCACTATCACTTCAAGTTGATCTAGATAGGGTTTTGAAATGGTCAAAGGATTGGCAGATGCAGTTTAATGCTGATAAATGTAAAGTTCTGAGGTTAGGTAATGATGATAGAGTTACAAGATACGAGCTAGATGGTGTTGTGATTGCGAAGTCGGATTGCGAAAGGGATCTGGGAGTTATGATTAGTAAGAATTTAAAACAAAAGGATCAATGCATAAATGTTCGTAATAAGGCAAATCGGACACTTGGATTTATTAATCGCAGCGTTAGTAACAAGACACCTGGTGTGGTTCTCAAGCTATATCTTGCTCTAGTTAGGCCCCATTTAGATTATGCAGTTCAGTTTTGGTCGCCATATTATAGAATGAATATAAATTCACTTGAACGTGTCCAGCGTAGGATGACTAAGTTAATTCCCCAAATTAGAAATCTTTCATATGAAGAAAGATTAACAAAGCTTAAGTTGCATTCACTGGAAAGGCGAAGAGTTAGGGGTGACATGATAGAGGTTTACAAGTGGATGAATGGACATAACCGGGGGGATATTAATAGGGTATTAAAAGTATCAACACAGGACAGAACACGAAACAATGGATATAAGAACATAAGAACATAAGAACAAAGGCAACTGCAGAAGGCCTGTTGGCCCATACGAGGCAGCTCCTATTCTATAACCACCCAATCCCACTCATATACTTGTCCAACCCGTGCTTGAAACAATAGAGGGACCCCACCTCCACAATGTTACGCGGCAATTGGTTCCACAAATCAACAACCCTGTTACTGAACCAGTATTTACCCAAGTCTTTCCTAAATCTAAACTTATCCAATTTATACCCATTGTTTCGTGTTCTGTCCTGTGTTGATACTTTTAATACCCTATTAATATCCCCCCGGTTATGTCCATTCATCCACTTGTAAACCTCTATCATGTCACCCCTAACTCTTCGCCTTTCCAGTGAATGCAACTTAAGCTTTGTTAATCTTTCTTCATATGAAAGATTTCTAATTTGGGGAATTAACTTAGTCATCCTACGCTGGACACGTTCAAGTGAATTTATATCCATTCTATAATATGGCGACCAAAACTGAACTGCATAATCTAAATGGGGCCTAACTAGAGCAAGATATAGCTGAAGAACCACACCAGGTGTCTTGTTACTAACGCTGCGATTAATAAATCCAAGTGTCCGATTTGCCTTATTACGAACATTTATGCATTGATCCTTTTGTTTTAAATTCTTACTAATCATAACTCCCAGATCCCTTTCGCAATCCGACTTCGCAATCACAACACCATCTAGCTCGTATCTTGTAACTCTATCATCTATAAATTGGATAAAGTTTAGATATAAATTGATAAAGATATAAATTGGATAAGTTTAGATTTAGGAAAGACTTGGGTAAATACTGGTTCAGTAACAGGGTTGTTGATTTGTGGAACCAATTGCCGCGTAACATTGTGGAGGTGGGGTCCCTCGATTGTTTCAAGCACGGGTTGGACAAGTATATGAGTGGGATTGGGTGGTTATAGAATAGGAGCTGCCTCGTATGGGCCAATAGGCCTTCTGCAGTTACCTTTGTTCTTATGTTCTTATGTTCTTAAAACCATGTTGAGACTCAATTATTAATTTATGTTTTTCAAGATGAAGACGAATTTTATTTGCTATTATAGATTCGAGTAACTTTCCCACAATAGACGTTAGGCTAATTGGTCGATAGTTAGACGCAAGTGATCTATCTCCTTTCTTAAAAACTGGTATCACATTAGCAACTTTCCAAAACTCTGGCACTCTGCCTGACTCTATTGATTTATTAAATATGGTTGACAGTGGGTCACAAAGCTCCTCTTTGCATTCTTTAAGCACCCTGGCAAACACTTCATCCGGCCCTGGGGATTTGTTTGGTTTGAGTTTTACTATTTGTTTAAGAACATCCTCCCTGGTAACTGCTAAACTCGTCAACCTGTCCTCGTCCCCACCCACATAGACTTGTTCAGCTGAAGGCATATTGTTAAGTTCCTCTTTAGTAAATACAGATACAAAATATTTATTAAAAATACTACTCATCTCTTCATCACTATCTGTTATTTGACCTGTATCAGTTTTTAATGGACCTATCCTTTCCCTAGTCTTAGTACGATATAACTGAAAAAACCCTTTAGGATTTGTCTTTGCTTGCCCTGCTATGCGAACTTCATAGTTTCTTTTTGCTTTCCTTATCTCTTTTTTAACATTTCTAACCAGTTGTACGAATTCCTGTTCTAAAGTGACCTCCCCATTTTTAATCCTTTTGTACCAAGCTCTCTTTTTACCTATAAGGTTCTTCAAATTCTTTGTTATCCACTTTGGGTCATTAGTATTCGATCTATTCAATTTGTATGGTATACTACGTTCCTGTGCTTTGCTTAGAATATTCTTAAATAAGTTATATATTGAATCCACATCGAAATCCCCATTTAAGTCACCTATCGCTGGGTTCATGTCTCGCTCCAAGACCGGCTCACACCCCATACCCAAGACTTTCCAATCAATTTGACCCAAAAAATTTCTTAGGCTATTAAAATCAGCTTTTCGAAAATCTGGCACTTTAACAGAATTTTCTCCTACTGGTCTATTCCATTCTATGCTAAATCTGATTTCTTTGTGATCACTGCTCCCTAGCTCACTCCCTATTTCGATGTCATTAATTTGCGTTTCCCTGTTAGTTAACACTAAATCTAAAATATTATTTTCCCGTGTTGGTTCCTTAATGTGTTGCGTAAGAAAGCAATCGTCAATTAATTCTAGAAAATCTTCTGCTTCACTATTCCCTGTTTTGTTCAACCAGTTTATTCCGCTAAAATTAAAGTCACCCATGACATAAATACTGTTAGATCTAGATGCTCTAGATATTTCATCCCATAGATGCTTTGCTTCCAATCTGTCTAAATTTGGTGGCCTATATATAACTCCTATTATAATATTATTAGCTTTTTCGTTTAATTCTATCCAAATGGTTTCTGTGTGTGGCTCTGTTTTGATTCCCTCTTTGAGACTACATTTCAAATTGTCCCTAACATATATGGCTACTCCACCTCCTCGTCTAATATATCTATCTGTGTGAAATAGTTTAAATCCGTATATTTGATATTCAGCTAAACATTTAATATATATATTAAATATATATTAAAAAAATATTATATATATAATATATATATATAAATATATATATATATTATATACGTATATATATACGTATATATATACGTATATATATATAAATATATATATATATACGTATTTATATATATATATAAATATATATATATACGTATATTTAAACTATTTCACACATATAGATATATTAAACGAGGAAGGGGAGTAGGGACAATATGTAAGGGACAATTTGAAATGTAGTCTCGAAGAGGGAATCAAAACTGAGCCACACACAGAAACTATTTGGATAAAATTAAACGAAAGAGCAAATAATCTTATAATATACAGCTATATACAGGCCACTAAACTTAAACAGGATGGAAGCAAAGTATCTAAGGGATGAAGTATCTAGAGCATCTAGGTCTAGCAGTATTTGTGTCATGGGTTACTTTAGTTTTAGCGGAATAAATTGGTTTAACGGAACAGGGAATAATGAAACAGAAGATTTTCAAGAATTAATTGAAGATTGCTTTCCTAGCCAACACATAACCAAGGAACCAACGCAGGAAAATAATATTTTAGATTTAGTGTTAACTAACAGGGAAACACAAATTAATGACATCGAAATAGGGAGTGACATAGGAAACAGAGATCACAAAGAAATCAGATTTAGCATAGAATGGAATAGATCTGTAGGGGAAAATTCTGTTAAAGTGCCAGATTTTCGAAAAGCTGATTTCAATAACCTAAGAAATTTTTTGGGTCAAATAAATTGGAAAGTCTTGAGCATGGAGGGTGGGCCAGTCTTGGAGCGAGACATGAACCCAGCGATAGGTGATGTAAAAGGGAATTTCGATGTGGATTCAATATATAACTTATATAAAAATATTCTAAGCAAAGCACAGAAATGTAGTATACCATACAAATTTAGTAGATCGAATACTAATGACCCAAAGTGGATAACAAAGGATCTGAGGAACCTAATAGGTAAAAAGAGAGCGTGGAACAAAAGAATTACATAAGAACATAAGAACATAAGAACAAAGGTAACTGCAGAAGGCCTATTGGCCCATACGAGGCAGCTCCTATTCTATAACCACCCAATCCCACTCATATACTTGTCCAACCCGTGCTTGAAACAATCGAGGGACCCCACCTCCACAATGTTACGCGGCAATTGGTTCCACAAATCAACAACCCTGTTACTGAACCAGTATTTACCCAAGTCTTTCCTAAATCTAAACTTATCCAATTTATATCCATTGTTTCGTGTTCTGTCCTGTGTTGATACTTTTAATACCCTATTAATATCCCCCCGGTTATGTCCATTCATCCACTTGTAAACCTCTATCATGTCACCCCTAACTCTTCGCCTTTCCAGTGAATGCAACTTAAGCTTTGTTAATCTTTCTTCATATGAAAGATTTCTAATTTGGGGAATTAACTTAGTCATCCTACGCTGGACACGTTCAAGTGAATTTATATCCATTCTATAATATGGCGACCAAAACTGAACTGCATAATCTAAATGGGGCCTAACTAGAGCAAGATATAGCTTGAGAACCACACCAGGTGTCTTGTTACTAACGCTGCGATTAATAAATCCAAGTGTCCGATTTGCCTTATTACGAACATTTATGCATTGATCCTTTTGTTTTAAATTCTTACTAATCATAACTCCCAGATCCCTTTCGCAATCCGACTTCGCAATCACAACACCATCTAGCTCGTATCTTGTAACTCTATCATCATTACCTAACCTCAGAACTTTACATTTATCAGCATTAAACTGCATCTGCCAATCCTTTGACCATTTCAAAACCCTATCTAGATCAACTTGAAGTGATAGTGAGTCCTCCTCCGAATTAATTTCCCTACCGATTTTCGTATCATCGGCAAATTTGCAAATGTTGCTACTCAAACCTGAATCTAAATCATTTATATATATTATAAACAACAGGTCCCAGGACAGAGCCTTGAGGCACTCCACTTACAACATTTTCCCACTCTGACTTGATTCCATTTATACTAACTCTCTGTTTCCTTTGGTATAGCCATGCCCTAATCCAGCTTAATATAGCACCCCCAATACCATGAGACTCTATTTTTTTAATCAGTCTTTCATGTGGCACTGTATCAAAAGCTTTGCTAAAGTCAAGGTACACAACATCACAATCCTTACCACTATCAACTGCCTCAACTATGCTACAATAAAAAGATAACAAATTTGTTAAACATGAACGGCCATTTATAAAACCATGTTGCGACTCAATTATTAATTTATGTTTTTCAAGATGAAGACGAATTTTATTTGCTATTATAGATTCGAGTAACTTTCCCACAATAGACGTTAGGCTAATTGGTCGATAGTTAGACGCAAGTGATCTATCTCCTTTCTTAAAAACTGGTATCACATTAGCAACTTTCCAAAACTCTGGCACTCTGCCTGACTCTATTGATTTATTAAATATGGTTGACAGTGGGTCACAAAGCTCCTCTTTGCATTCTTTAAGCACCCTAGCAAACACTTCATCCGGCCCTGGGGATTTGTTTGGTTTGAGTTTTACTATTTGTTTAAGAACATCCTCCCTGGTAACTGCTAAACTCGTCAACCTGTCCTCGTCCCCACCCACATAGACTTGTTCGGCTGAAGGCATATTGTTAAGTTCCTCTTTAGTAAATACAGATACAAAATATTTATTAAAAATACTACTCATCTCTTCATCACTATCTGTTATTTGACCTGTCTCAGTTTTTAATGGACCTATCCTTTCCCTAGTCTTAGTACGATATAACTGAAAAAAACCTTTAGGATTTGTCTTTGCTTGCCCTGCTATGCGAACTTCATAGTTTCTTTTTGCTTTCCTTATCTCTTTTTTAACATTTCTAACCAGTTGTACGAATTCCTGTTCTAAAGTGACCTCCCCTTTTTTAATCCTTTTGTACCAAGCTCTCTTTTTACCTATAAGGTTCTTCAAATTCTTTGTTATCCACTTTGGGTCATTAGTATACGATCTATTCAATTTGTATGGTATACTACGTTCCTGTGCTTTGTTTAGAATATTCTTAAATAAGTTATATATTGAATCCACATCGAAATCCCCATTTAAGTCACCTATCGCTGGGTTCATGTCTCGCTCCAAGACCGGCCCACACCCCATACCCAAGCCTTTCCAATCAATTTGACCCAAAAAATTTCTTAGGCTATTAAAATCAGCTTTTCGAAAATCTGGCACTTTAACAGAATTTTCTCCTACTGGTCTATTCCATTCTATGCTAAATCTGATTTCTTTGTGATCACTGCTCCCTAGCTCACTCCCTATTTCGATGTCATTAATTTGCGTTTCCCTGTTAGTTAACACTAAATCTAAAATATTATTTTCCCGTGTTGGTTCCTTAATGTGTTGCGTAAGAAAGCAATCGTCAATTAATTCTAGAAAATCTTCTGCTTCACTATTCCCTGTTTTGTTCAACCAGTTTATTCCGCTAAAATTAAAGTCACCCATGACATAAATACTGTTACATCTAGATGCTCTAGATATTTCATCCCATAGATGCTTTGCTTCCATTCTGTCTAAATTTGGTGGCCTATATATTACTCCTATTATAATATTATTAGCTTTTTCGTTTAATTCAATCCAAATAGTTTCTGTGTGTGGCTCTGTTTTGATTCCCTCTTTGAGACTACATTTCAAATTGTCCCTAACATATATGGCTACTCCACCTCCTCGTCTAATATATCTATCTGTGTGAAATAGTTTAAATCCATATATTTGATATTCAGCTAATAGTTCTCTATTTTCTACATTCATCCACGTTTCGGTAAGTGCAATAATATCTATTTTTTCTGTGCAGACAAGAGCATTTAATTCGTTAATTTTATTTCTTAGACTTCTACTGTTAGTGTAATATACCCTAAGTGAATTGTTATTTTGCGGACCTTCTCTTTCCCTGATCGTTTTGCCAATTCCTTTCTCCCACAAACACATACTTTTATTACCTCCTTCCTCCAAATCAATTCCCATACCTCTATCTACTAACAGTTTAAACCCAAACAAACACCTCTAACCACTTCTTCTAGCGAGTTCGCAACAGCAACAACCCCAGCTCTCGATAGATGCACCCCATCACGAGCATACATTTCATTTCTTCCATAGAAGTGTTCCCAGTTGTCTATGAAAGATATTGCATTTGATTTGCAATATCTTTCCAGCCGGCAATTGACACCAAGTGCCCTCGATATCCATTCATTTCCCACTCCCTTTCTTGGAAGAATGCCACATATGATCGGGATTCCTCCCTTGCTCCTAACTAACTCTATGGCTGTTTTATACCTCTGAATCAGTTCCTCACTCCTGACTCGACCAACATCATTTCCTCCCACGCTAATGCAAATAATGGGATTGTTCCCATTACCAGCCATAATATCATTCATGTTGTTTATAATATCACCAATGCCAGCTCCGGGATAGCAAACCCTTAACCTGTTCCCCCTATCTCTAGCACAAAACGTTCTATCCAAATACCTTATCTGGGAATCTCCCACAACTAATGTTTGCTTAGGTACTTCCTTTACTTTCTGAGGGGCCTGCGCTTCCTTTCTCTTCGTTGCTTTCCCTTTTGCGCGATCCACAGTCTCTCCACAGCACTCGTCCTCCAAAACGTCAAATGAATTTGAAGTTGCTATGGCGTTTGAAGGCGGCTTTATCAAAGTCTTCTTAAGGCCCCTGTCTTTCGCAACTCTCCAAGACGAGGTCCCTTTACTGCTGGTCTCCTCCTTCGTTACTTCTTAGGCTTCCCCATTCCCCAATTAGGAATGGGGAAGTCAGTTTAGAACAAATGGTTAGAAATGTTAAAAAACGAGATAAGAAACGCAAAAAGAAACTACGAAGTTTGCATAACAGGGCAAGCAAAGACAAATCCTAAAGGTTTTTTTCAGTTATATCGAACAAAGACTAGGGAAAGGATAGGTCCATTAAAAACTGACACAGGTCAAATAACGGATAATGACGAGGAGATGAGTAGTATTTTTAATAAATGTTTTATATCGTTATTTACTAAAGAGGAACTTAACAATATGTCTTCAGCAAAACAAGTCAATGCGGGTGGGGACGAGGACAGGTTGACTAGTTTATCAGATACCATGTAGGATGTAATTAAGAAGAACATAAGAACATAAGAACAAAGGTAACTGCAGAAGGCCTATTGGCCCATACGAGGCAGCTCCTATTCTATAACCACCCAATCCCACTCATATACTTGTCCAACCCGTGCTTGAAACAATCGAGGGACCCCACCTCCACAATGTTACGCGGCAATTGGTTCCACAAATCAACAACCCTGTTACTGAACCAGTATTTACCCAAGTCTTTCCTAAATCTAAACTTATCCAATTTATATCCATTGTTTCGTGTTCTGTCCTGTGTTGATACTTTTAATACCCTATTAATATCCCCCCGGTTATGTCCATTCATCCACTTGTAAACCTCTATCATGTCACCCCTAACTCTTCGCCTTTCCAGTGAATGCAACTTAAGCTTTGTTAATCTTTCTTCATATGAAAGATTTCTAATTTGGGGAATTAACTTAGTCATCCTACGCTGGACACGTTCAAGTGAATTTATATCCATTCTATAATATGGCGACCAAAACTGAACTGCATAATCTAAATGGGGCCTAACTAGAGCAAGATATAGCTTGAGAACCACACCAGGTGTCTTGTTACTAACGCTGCGATTAATAAATCCAAGTGTCCGATTTGCCTTATTACGAACATTTATGCATTGATCCTTTTGTTTTAAATTCTTACTAATCATAACTCCCAGATCCCTTTCGCAATCCGACTTCGCAATCACAACACCATCTAGCTCGTATCTTGTAACTCTATCATCATTACCTAACCTCAGAACTTTACATTTATCAGCATTAAACTGCATCTGCCAATCCTTTGACCATTTCAAAACCCTATCTAGATCAACTTGAAGTGATAGTGAGTCCTCCTCCGAATTAATTTCCCTACCGATTTTCGTATCATCGGCAAATTTGCAAATGTTGCTACTCAAACCTGAATCTAAATCATTTATATATATTATAAACAACAGGTCCCAGGACAGAGCCTTGAGGCACTCCACTTACAACATTTTCCCACTCTGACTTGATTCCATTTATACTAACTCTCTGTTTCCTTTGGTATAGCCATGCCCTAATCCAGCTTAATATAGCACCCCCAATACCATGAGACTCTATTTTTTTAATCAGTCTTTCATGTGGCACTGTATCAAAAGCTTTGCTAAAGTCAAGGTATACAACATCGCAATCCTTACCACTATCAACTGCCTCAACAATGCTAGAATAAAAAGATAACAAATTTGTTAAACATGAACGGCCATTTATAAAACCATGTTGCGACTCAATTATTAATTTATGTTTTTCAAGATGAAGACGAATTTTATTTGCTATTATAGATTCGAGTAACTTTCCCACAATAGACGTTAGGCTAATTGGTCGATAGTTAGACGCAAGTGATCTATCTCCTTTCTTAAAAACTGGTATCACATTAGCAACTTTCCAAAACTCTGGCACTCTGCCTGACTCTATTGATTTATTAAATATGGTTGACAGTGGGTCACAAAGCTCCTCTTTGCATTCTTTAAGCACCCTAGCAAACACTTCATCCGGCCCTGGGGATTTGTTTGGTTTGAGTTTTACTATTTGTTTAAGAACATCCTCCCTGGTAACTGCTAAACTCGTCAACCTGTCCTCGTCCCCACCCACATAGACTTGTTCGGCTGAAGGCATATTGTTAAGTTCCTCTTTAGTAAATACAGATACAAAATATTTATTAAAAATACTACTCATCTCTTCATCACTATCTGTTATTTGACCTGTCTCAGTTTTTAATGGACCTATCCTTTCCCTAGTCTTAGTACGATATAACTGAAAAAAACCTTTAGGATTTGTCTTTGCTTGCCCTGCTATGCGAACTTCATAGTTTCTTTTTGCTTTCCTTATCTCTTTTTTAACATTTCTAACCAGTTGTACGAATTCCTGTTCTAAAGTGACCTCCCCTTTTTTAATCCTTTTGTACCAAGCTCTCTTTTTACCTATAAGGTTCTTCAAATTCTTTGTTATCCACTTTGGGTCATTAGTATACGATCTATTCAATTTGTATGGTATACTACGTTCCTGTGCTTTGTTTAGAATATTCTTAAATAAGTTATATATTGAATCCACATCGAAATCCCCATTTAAGTCACCTATCGCTGGGTTCATGTCTCGCTCCAAGACCGGCCCACACCCCATACCCAAGCCTTTCCAATCAATTTGACCCAAAAAATTTCTTAGGCTATTAAAATCAGCTTTTCGAAAATCTGGCACTTTAACAGAATTTTCTCCTACTGGTCTATTCCATTCTATGCTAAATCTGATTTCTTTGTGATCACTGCTCCCTAGCTCACTCCCTATTTCGATGTCATTAATTTGCGTTTCCCTGTTAGTTAACACTAAATCTAAAATATTATTTTCCCGTGTTGGTTCCTTAATGTGTTGCGTAAGAAAGCAATCGTCAATTAATTCTAGAAAATCTTCTGCTTCACTATTCCCTGTTTTGTTCAACCAGTTTATTCCGCTAAAATTAAAGTCACCCATGACATAAATACTGTTACATCTAGATGCTCTAGATATTTCATCCCATAGATGCTTTGCTTCCATTCTGTCTAAATTTGGTGGCCTATATATTACTCCTATTATAATATTATTAGCTTTTTCGTTTAATTCAATCCAAATAGTTTCTGTGTGTGGCTCTGTTTTGATTCCCTCTTTGAGACTACATTTCAAATTGTCCCTAACATATATGGCTACTCCACCTCCTCGTCTAATATATCTATCTGTGTGAAATAGTTTAAATCCATATATTTGATATTCAGCTAATAGTTCTCTATTTTCTACATTCATCCACGTTTCGGTAAGTGCAATAATATCTATTTTTTCTGTGCAGACAAGAGCATTTAATTCGTTAATTTTATTTCTTAGACTTCTACTGTTAGTGTAATATACCCTAAGTGAATTGTTATTTTGCGGACCTTCTCTTTCCCTGATCGTTTTGCCAATTCCTTTCTCCCACAAACACATACTTTTATTACCTCCTTCCTCCAAATCAATTCCCATACCTCTATCTACTAACAGTTTAAACCCAAACAAACACCTCTAACCACTTCTTCTAGCGAGTTCGCAACAGCAACAACCCCAGCTCTCGATAGATGCACCCCATCACGAGCATACATTTCATTTCTTCCATAGAAGTGTTCCCAGTTGTCTATGAAAGATATTGCATTTGATTTGCAATATCTTTCCAGCCGGCAATTGACACCAAGTGCCCTCGATATCCATTCATTTCCCACTCCCTTTCTTGGAAGAATGCCACATATGATCGGGATTCCTCCCTTGCTCCTAACTAACTCTATGGCTGTTTTATACCTCTGAATCAGTTCCTCACTCCTGACTCGACCAACATCATTTCCTCCCACGCTAATGCAAATAATGGGATTGTTCCCATTACCAGCCATAATATCATTCATGTTGTTTATAATATCACCAATGCCAGCTCCGGGATAGCAAACCCTTAACCTGTTCCCCCTATCTCTAGCACAAAACGTTCTATCCAAATACCTTATCTGGGAATCTCCCACAACTAATGTTTGCTTAGGTACTTCCTTTACTTTCTGAGGGGCCTGCGCTTCCTTTCTCTTCGTTGCTTTCCCTTTTGCGCGATCCACAGTCTCTCCACAGCACTCGTCCTCCAAAACGTCAAATGAATTTGAAGTTGCTATGGCGTTTGAAGGCGGCTTTATCAAAGTCTTCTTAAGGCCCCTGTCTTTCGCAACTCTCCAAGACGAGGTCCCTTTACTGCTGGTCTCCTCCTTCGTTACTTCTTAGGCTTCCCCATTCCCCAATTAGGAATGGGGAAGTCAGTTTAGAACAAATGGTTAGAAATGTTAAAAAACGAGATAAGAAACGCAAAAAGAAACTACGAAGTTTGCATAACAGGGCAAGCAAAGACAAATCCTAAAGGTTTTTTTCAGTTATATCGAACAAAGACTAGGGAAAGGATAGGTCCATTAAAAACTGACACAGGTCAAATAACGGATAATGACGAGGAGATGAGTAGTATTTTTAATAAATGTTTTATATCGTTATTTACTAAAGAGGAACTTAACAATATGTCTTCAGCAAAACAAGTCAATGCGGGTGGGGACGAGGACAGGTTGACTAGTTTATCAGATACCATGTAGGATGTAATTAAGAAGAACATAAGAACATAAGAACAAAGGTAACTGCAGAAGGCCTATTGGCCCATACGAGGCAGCTCCTATTCTATAACCACCCAATCCCACTCATATACTTGTCCAACCCGTGCTTGAAACAATCGAGGGACCCCACCTCCACAATGTTACGCGGCAATTGGTTCCACAAATCAACAACCCTGTTACTGAACCAGTATTTACCCAAGTCTTTCCTAAATCTAAACTTATCCAATTTATATCCATTGTTTCGTGTTCTGTCCTGTGTTGATACTTTTAATACCCTATTAATATCCCCCCGGTTATGTCCATTCATCCACTTGTAAACCTCTATCATGTCACCCCTAACTCTTCGCCTTTCCAGTGAATGCAACTTAAGCTTTGTTAATCTTTCTTCATATGAAAGATTTCTAATTTGGGGAATTAACTTAGTCATCCTACGCTGGACACGTTCAAGTGAATTTATATCCATTCTATAATATGGCGACCAAAACTGAACTGCATAATCTAAATGGGGCCTAACTAGAGCAAGATATAGCTTGAGAACCACACCAGGTGTCTTGTTACTAACGCTGCGATTAATAAATCCAAGTGTCCGATTTGCCTTATTACGAACATTTATGCATTGATCCTTTTGTTTTAAATTCTTACTAATCATAACTCCCAGATCCCTTTCGCAATCCGACTTCGCAATCACAACACCATCTAGCTCGTATCTTGTAACTCTATCATCATTACCTAACCTCAGAACTTTACATTTATCAGCATTAAACTGCATCTGCCAATCCTTTGACCATTTCAAAACCCTATCTAGATCAACTTGAAGTGATAGTGAGTCCTCCTCCGAATTAATTTCCCTACCGATTTTCGTATCATCGGCAAATTTGCAAATGTTCCTACTCAAACCTGAATCTAAATCATTTATATATATTATAAACAACAGAGGTCCCAGGACAGAGCCTTGAGGCACTCCACTTACAACATTTTCCCACTCTGACTTGATTCCATTTATACTAACTCTCTGTTTCCTTTGGTATAGCCATGCCCTAATCCAGCTTAATATAGCACCCCCAATACCATGAGACTCTATTTTTTTAATCAGTCTTACATGTGGCACTGTATCAAAAGCTTTGCTAAAGTCAAGGTATACAACATCGCAATCCTTACCACTATCAACTGCCTCAACAATGCTAGAATAAAAAGATAACAAATTTGTTAAACATGAACGGCCATTTATAAAACCATGTTGCGACTCAATTATTAATTTATGTTTTTCAAGATGAAGACGAATTTTATTTGCTATTATAGATTCGAATAACTTTCCCACAATAGACGTTAGGCTAATTGGTCGATAGTTAGACGCAAGTGATCTATCTCCTTTCTTAAAAACTGGTATCACATTAGCAACTTTCCAAAACTCTGGCACTCTGCCTGACTCTATTGATTTATTAAATATGGTTGACAGTGGGTCACAAAGCTCCTCTTTGCATTCTTTAAGCACCCTAGCAAACACTTCATCCGGCCCTGGGGATTTGTTTGGTTTGAGTTTTACTATTTGTTTAAGAACATCCTCCCTGGTAACTGCTAAACTCGTCAACCTGTCCTCGTCCCCACCCACATAGACTTGTTCGGCTGAAGGCATATTGTTAAGTTCCTCTTTAGTAAATACAGATACAAAATATTTATTAAAAATACTACTCATCTCTTCATCTCTATCTGTTATTTGACCTGTCTCAGTTTTTAATGGACCTATCCTTTCCCTAGTCTTAGTACGATATAACTGAAAAAACCCTTTAGGATTTGTCTTTGCTTGCCCTGCTATGCGAACTTCATAGTTTCTTTTTGCTTTCCTTATCTCTTTTTTAACATTTCTAACTAGTTGTACGAATTCCTGTTCTAAAGTGACCTCCCCATTTTTAATCCTTTTGTACCAAGCTCTCTTTTTACCTATAAGGTTCTTCAAATTCTTTGTTATCCACTTTGGGTCATTAGTATACGATCTATTCAATTTGTATGGTATACTACGTTCCTGTGCTTTGTTTACAATATTCTTAAATAAGTTATATATTGAATCCACATCGAAATCCCCATTTAAGTCACCTATCGCTGGGTTCATGTCTCGCTCCAAGACCGGCCCACACCCCATACCCAAGCCTTTCCAATCAATTTGACCCAAAAAAATTCTTAGGCTATTAAAATCAGCTTTTCGAAGATCTGGCACTTTAACAGAATTTTCTCCTACTGGTCTATTCCATTCTATGCTAAATCTGATTTCTTTGTGATCACTGCTCCCTAGCTCACTCCCTATTTCGATGTCATTAATTTGCGTTTCCCTGTTAGTTAACACTAAATCTAAAATATTATTTTCCCGTGTTGGTTCCTTAATGTGTTGCGTAAGAAAGCAATCGTCAATTAATTCTAGAAAATCTTCTGCTTCACTATTCCCTGTTTTGTTCAACCAGTTTATTCCGCTAAAATTAAAGTCACCCATGACATAAATACTGTTACATCTAGATGCTCTAGATATTTCATCCCATAGATGCTTTGCTTCCATTCTGTCTAAATTTGGTGGCCTATATATTACTCCTATTATAATATTATTAGCTTTTTCGTTTAATTCAATCCAAATAGTTTCTGTGTGTGGCTCTGTTTTGATTCCCTCTTTGAGACTACATTTCAAATTGTCCCTAACATATATGGCTACTCCACCTCCTCGTCTAATATATCTATCTGTGTGAAATAGTTTAAATCCATATATTTGATATTCAGCTAATAGTTCTCTATTTTCTACATTCATCCACGTTTCGGTAAGTGCAATAATATCTATTTTTTCTGTGCAGACAAGAGCATTTAATTCGTTAATTTTATTTCTTAGACTTCTACTGTTAGTGTAATATACCCTAAGTGAATTGTTATTTTGCGGACCTTCTCTTTCCCTGATCGTTTTGCCAATTCCTTTCTCCCACAAACACATACTTTTATTACCTCCTTCCTCCAAATCAATTCCCATACCTCTATCTACTAACAGTTTAAACCCAAACAAACCCCTCTAACCACTTCTTCTAGCGAGTTCGCAACAGCAACAACCCCAGCTCTCGATAGATGCACCCCATCACGAGCATACATTTCATTTCTTCCGTAGAAGTGTTCCCAGTTGTCTATGAAAGATATTGCATTTGATTTGCAATATCTTTCCAGCCGGCAATTGACACCAAGTGCCCTCGATATCCATTCATTTCCCACTCCCTTTCTTGGAAGAATGCCACATATGATCGGGATTCCTCCCTTGCTCCTAACTAACTCTATGGCTGTTTTATACCTCTGAATCAGTTCCTCACTCCTGACTCGACCAACATCATTTCCTCCCACGCTAATGCAAATAATGGGATTGTTCCCATTACCAGCCATAATATCATTCATGTTGTTTATAATATCACCAATGCCAGCTCCGGGATAGCAAACCCTTAACCTGTTCCCCCTATCTCTAGCACAAAACGTTCTATCCAAATACCTTATCTGGGAATCTCCCACAACTAATGTTTGCTTAGGTACTTCCTTTACTTTCTGAGGGGCCTGCGCTTCCTTTCTCTTCGTTGCTTTCCCTTTTGCGCGATCCACAGTCTCTCCACAGCACTCGTCCTCCAAAACGTCAAATGAATTTGAAGTTGCTATGGCGTTTGAAGGCGGCTTTATCAAAGTCTTCTTAAGGCCCCTGTCTTTCGCAACTCTCCAAGACGAGGTCCCTTTACTGCTGGTCTCCTCCTTCGTTACTTCTCGTTGTTTTTTAAGCTGACGCACCTCCTCCCGCAGAGAGTCCAACTCTGTCCTCAGGGCTCCCACTAGAGTCACCAGGTCCTTCACTACAACTTCCATATTGCTACAACTAATAATTAAACAAATAGTAAAACTAAAACCAAACAAATCCCCCAGGGCCGGATGAAGTGTTTGCCAGGATGCTTAAAGAATGCAAAGAGGAGCTTTGCGAGCTGCTGTCTACCATATTTAAGGAATCAATAAAATAAAACAAGATGTTTATTCAGGTAAGGTACATACATACAGGAGATTTTACATAATTTGATCGATATATAGATGGAGCTAGTACATACAATGCCTAAAGCCACTATTACGCAAAGAGTTTCGGGCAGGAAAAAACATTAATGATTAAAACTTAATACTAATTGAGCATAAAGAATAAAAAACAATAGAGTTAGGCAGAGTGCCAGAGTCATGGAAGGTTGCTAACGTGGTAACAATTTTTAGGAAAGGAGATAGATCACTTGCGTCAAACTATCGTCCAGTTAGCCTAACGTTTATTGTGGGAAAGTTACTTGAATCAGTAATTGCAAATACAATTCGTCTTAAGAACATACCATAAGAACAAAGGTAACTGCAGAAGGCCTATTGGCCATACGAGGCAGCTCCTATTCTATAACCCCCCAATCCCACTCATATACTTGTCCAACCCGCGCTTGAAACAATCGAGGGACACCACCTCCACCACGTTACGCGGCAATTGGTTCCACAAATCAACAGCCCTGTTACTGAACCAGTATTTACCCAAGTCTTTCCTAAATCTAAACTTATTCAATTTATACCCATTGTTTCGTGTTCTGTCTTGTGTTGATATTTTTAATACCCTATTAATATCCCCCCTTTTATGTCCATTCATCCACTTGTAAACCTCTATCATGTCACCCCTAACTCTTTGCCTTTCCAGTGAATGCAACTTGAGCTTTGTTAATCTTTCTTCATATGAAAGATTTCTAATTTGGGGAATTAACTTAGTCATCCTACGTTGGACACGTTCAAGTGAATTTATACCCATTCTATAATACGGCGACCAAAACTGAACTGCATAATCTAAATGAGGCCTAACCAGAGCAAGATATAGCTTAAGAACCACACCAGGTTATTACAACACTATTACGCAAAGAGTTTCGGGCAGGAAAAAACATTAATGATTAAAACTTAATACTAATTGAGCATAAAGAATATAAAACAATAGAGTTAGGCAGAGTGCCAGAGTCATGGAAGGTTGCTAACGTGGTAACAATTTTTAGGAAAGGAGATAGATCACTTGCGTCAAACTATCGTCCAGTTAGCCTAACGTTTATTGTGGGAAAGTTACTTGAATCGGTAATTGCAAATACAATTCGTCTTAAGAACATACCATAAGAACAAAGGTAACTGCAGAAGGCCTATTGGCCATACGAGGCAGCTCCTATTCTATAACCCCCCAATCCCACTCATATACTTGTCCAACCCGCGCTTGAAACAATCGAGGGACACCACCTCCACCACGTTACGCGGCAATTGGTTCCACAAATCAACAGCCCTGTTACTGAACCAGTATTTACCCAAGTCTTTCCTAAATCTAAACTTATTCAATTTATACCCATTGTTTCGTGTTCTGTCTTGTGTTGATATTTTTAATACCCTATTAATATCCCCCCTTTTATGTCCATTCATCCACTTGTAAACCTCTATCATGTCACCCCTAACTCTTTGCCTTTCCAGTGAATGCAACTTGAGCTTTGTTAATCTTTCTTCATATGAAAGATTTCTAATTTGGGGAATTAACTTAGTCATCCTACGTTGGACACGTTCAAGTGAATTTATACCCATTCTATAATACGGCGACCAAAACTGAACTGCATAATCTAAATGAGGCCTAACCAGAGCAAGATATAGCTTAAGAACCACACCAGGTGTCATGTTACTAACGCTTCGATTAATAAATCCCAGTGTCCTATTCGCCTTATTACGAACATTCATGCATTGATACTTTTGTTTTAAATTCTTACTAATCATAACTCCCAGATCACTTTCGCAATCCGACTTCGCAATCTCAACACTTCGCAATATCTCTTGGGGGATATTAATAGGGTATTAAAAGTATCAACACAGGACAGAACACGAAACAATGGGTATAAATTGGATAAGTTTAGATTTAGGAAAGACTTGGGTAAATACTGGTTCAGTAACAGGGTTGTTGATTTGTGGAACCAATTGCCGCGTAACATTGTGGAGGTGGGGTCCCTCGATTGTTTCAAGCACGGGTTGGACAAGTATATGAGTGGGATTGGGTGGTTATAGAATAGGAGCTGCCTCGTATGGGCCAATAGGCCTTCTGCAGTTACCTTTGTTCTTATGTTCTTATGTTCTTAACACCATTTAGCTCGTATCTTGTAACTCTATCATAATTACCTAGCCTCAGAACTTTACATTTATCAGCATTAAACTGCATTTGCCAATCATTTGACCATTTCAAAACCCTATCTAGATCAACTTTAAGCTTAAGTTGCATTCACTGGAAAGGCGAAGAGTTAGGGGTGACATGATAGAGGTTTACAAGTGGATGAATGGACATAACCGGGGGGATATTAATAGGGTATTAAAAGTATCAACACAGGACAGAACACGAAACAATGGATATAAATTGGATAAGTTTAGATTCAGGAAAGACTTGGGTAAATACTGGTTCAGTAACAGGGTTGTTGATTTGTGGAACCAATTGCCGCGTAACATTGTGGAGGTGGGGTCCCTCGATTGTTTCAAGCACGGGTTGGACAAGTATATGAGTGGGATTGGGTGGTTATAGAATAGGAGCTGCCTCGTATGGGCCAATAGGCCTTCTGCAGTTACCTTTGTTCTTATGTTCTTATGTTAACTTGAAGTGATAGTGAGTCCTCCTAAGAATTAATTTCCCTACCGATTTTCGTATCATCGGCAAATTTGCAAATGTTGCTACTCAAACCTGAATCTAAATCGTTTATATATATTATAAACAACAGAGGTCCCAGGACAGAGCCCTGAGGTACTCTACTAACAACATTATCCCACTCTGTTTTAACCTCATTTATACTAACTCTCTGTTTCCTTTGGAATAGCCATGCCCTAATCCAAGTTAATATAGCACCCCCAATACCATGAGCTTCTATTTTTTTTTAATTAGTCTTTCATGTGGCACTGTATCAAAAGCTTTGCTAAAGTCAAGGTACACAACATCACAATCCTTACCACTATCAACTGCCTCAACTATGTTGGAATAAAAAGGTAGGAAATTTGTTAAACATGAACGGCCATTTGTAAAACCATGTTGCGACTCATTTATTAATTTATGTTTTTCAAGATGGAGACGAATTGTATTTGCAATTGTTGATTCAAGTAACTTTCCCACAATAGACGTTAGGCTAATTGGCCGATAGTTTGACGCAAGAGATCTATCTCCTTTCTTAAAAATTGGTACCACATTAGCTACCTTCCATGACTATGGCACTCTGCCTGACTCTATTGATTTATTAAATATGGTAGACAGTGGCTAGGAAAGCTCCTCTTTGCATTCTTTAAGCACCCTGGCAAACACTTCATCCAGCCCAGGGGATTTGTTTGGTTTTAGTTTTTCTAATTGTTTAATTTCATCCTCCCTGGTAACTGCTAAACTAGTCAACCTGTCCTCATCCCCACCCACATAGACTTGTTCGGCTGAAGGCATATTGTTAAGTTCTTCTTTAGTAAATACAGATATAAAATATTTGTTAAAAATACTACTCATCTCCTTGTCATTATCCGTTATTTGACCTGTCTCAGATTTTAATGGACCTATCCTTTCCCTAGTCTTAGTTCGATATAACTGAAAAAACCCTTTAGGATTTGACTTTGCTTGCTCTGCTATGCGAACTTCATAGTTTCTTTTTGCTTTCCTAATCTCTTTTTCAACATTTCTAACCAGTTGTATGAATTCCTGTTCTAACCTGACTTCCCCATTCTTAAAACTTTTGT
This sequence comes from Procambarus clarkii, assembly GCF_040958095.1. Classification (NCBI taxonomy): domain Eukaryota; kingdom Metazoa; phylum Arthropoda; class Malacostraca; order Decapoda; family Cambaridae; genus Procambarus; species Procambarus clarkii. The sequence goes on from NC_091183.1 coordinate 17,029,443, forward strand.
ACCAAGCTCTCTTTTTACCTATAAGGTTCTTTAAATTATTTGTTATCCACTTTGGGTCATTAGTATTCGACCTATTCAATTTGTATGGTATAGTACGTTCCTGTGCTTTGTTTAGAATATTCTTAAATAAGTTATGGGGTGCATCTATCGAGAGCTGGGGTTGTTGCTGTTGCGAACTCGTTAGAAGAAGTGGTTAGAGGTGTTTGTTTGGGTTTAAACTGTTAGTAGATAGAGGTATGGGAATTGATTTGGAGGAAGGAGGTAATAAAAGTATGTGTTTGTGGGAGAAAGGAATTGGCAAAACGATCAGGGAAAGAGAAGGTCCGCAAAATAACAATTCACTTAGGGTATATTACACTAACAGTAGAAGTCTAAGAAATAAAATTAACGAATTAAATGCTCTTGTCTGCACAGAAAAAATAGATATTATTGCACTTACCGAAACGTGGATGAATGTAGAAAATAGAGAACTATTAGCTGAATATCAAATATATGGATTTAAACTATTTCACACAGATAGATATATTAGACAAGGAGGTGGAGTAGCCATATATGTTAGGGACAATTTGAAATGTAGTCTCAAAGAGGGAATCAAAACAGAGCCACACACAGAAACTATTTGGATTGAATTAAACGAAAAAGCTAATAATATTATAATAGGAGTAATATATAGGCCACCAAATTTAGACAGAATGGAAGCAAAGCATCTATGGGATGAAATATCTAGAACATCTAGATCTAACAATATTTATGTCATGGGTGACTTTAATTTTAGCGGAATAAACTGGTTGAACAAAACAGGGAATAGTGAAGCAGAAGATTTTCTAGAATTAATTGACGATTGCTTTCTTACGCAACACATTAAGGAACCAACACGGGAAAATAATATTTTAGATTTAGTGTTAACTAACAGGGAAACGCAAATTAATGACATCGAAATAGGGAGTGAGCTAGGGAGCAGTGATCACAAAGAAATCAGATTTAGCATAGAATGGAATAGACCAGTAGGAGAAAATTCTGTTAAAGTGCCAGATTTTCGAAAAGCTGATTTTAATAGCCTAAGAAATTTTTTGGGTCAAATTGATTGGAAAGGCTTGGGTATGGGGTGTGGGCCGGTCTTGGAGCGAGACATGAACCAAGCGATAGGTGACTTAAATGGGGATTTCGATGTGGATTCAATATATAACTTATTTAAGAATATTCTAAACAAAGCACAGGAACGTAGTAAACCATACAAATTGAATAGATCGTATACTAATGACCCAAAGTGGATAACAAAGAATTTGAAGAACCTTATAGGTAAAAAGAGAGCTTGGTACAAAAGGATTAAAAATGGGGAGGTCACTTTAGAACAGGAATTCGTACAACTGGTTAGTAATGTTAAAAAAGAGATAAGGAAAACAAAAAGAAACTATGAAGTTCGCATAGCAGGGCAAGCAAAGACAAATCCTAAAGGGTTTTTTCAGTTATATCGTACTAAGACTAGGGAAAGGATAGGTCCATTAAAAACTGAGACAGGTCAAATAACAGATAGTGATGAAGAGATGAGTAGTATTTTTAATAAATATTTTGTATCTGTATTTACTAAAGAGGAACTTAACAATATGCCTTCAGCCGAACAAGTCTATGTGGGTGGGGACGAGGACAGGTTGACGAGTTTAGCAGTTACCAGGGAGGATGTTCTTAAACAAATAGTAAAACTCAAACCAAACAAATCCCCAGGGCCGGATGAAGTGTTTGCTAGGGTGCTTAAAGAATGCAAAGAGGAGCTTTGTGACCCACTGTCAACCATATTTAATAAATCAATAGAGTCAGGCAGAGTGCCAGAGTTTTGGAAAGTTGCTAATGTGATACCAGTTTTTAAGAAAGGAGATAGATCACTTGCGTCTAACTATCGACCAATTAGCCTAACGTCTATTGTGGGAAAGTTACTCGAATCTATAATAGCAAATAAAATTCGTCTTCATCTTGAAAAACATAAATTAATAATTGAGTCGCAACATGGTTTTATAAATGGCCGTTCATGTTTAACAAATTTGTTATCTTTTTATTCTAGCATTGTTGAGGCAGTTGATAGTGGTAAGGATTGCGATGTTGTATACCTTGACTTTAGCAAAGCTTTTGATACAGTGCCACATGAAAGACTGATTAAAAAAATTGAGTCTCATGGTATTGGGGGTGCTATATTAAGCTGGATTAGGGCATGGCTATACCAAAGGAAACAGAGAGTTAGTATAAATGGAATCAAGTCAGAGTGGGAAAATGTTGTAAGTGGAGTGCCTCAAGGCTCTGTCCTGGGACCTCTGTTGTTTATAATATATATAAATGATTTAGATTCAGGTTTGAGTAGCAACATTTGCAAATTTGCCGATGATACGAAAATCGGTAGGGAAATTAATTCGGAGGAGGACTCACTATCACTTCAAGTTGATCTAGATAGGGTTTTGAAATGGTCAAAGGATTGGCAGATGCAGTTTAATGCTGATAAATGTAAAGTTCTGAGGTTAGGTAATGATGATAGAGTTACAAGATACGAGCTAGATGGTGTTGTGATTGCGAAGTCGGATTGCGAAAGGGATCTGGGAGTTATGATTAGTAAGAATTTAAAACAAAAGGATCAATGCATAAATGTTCGTAATAAGGCAAATCGGACACTTGGATTTATTAATCGCAGCGTTAGTAACAAGACACCTGGTGTGGTTCTCAAGCTATATCTTGCTCTAGTTAGGCCCCATTTAGATTATGCAGTTCAGTTTTGGTCGCCATATTATAGAATGGATATAAATTCACTTGAACGTGTCCAGCGTAGGATGACTAAGTTAATTCCCCAAATTAGAAATCTTTCATATGAAGAAAGATTAACAAAGCTTAAGTTGCATTCACTGGAAAGGCGAAGAGTTAGGGGTGACATGATAGAGGTTTACAAGTGGATGAATGGACATAACCGGGGGGATATTAATAGGGTATTAAAAGTATCAACACAGGACAGAACACGAAACAATGGATATAAATTGGATAAGTTTAGATTTAGGAAAGACTTGGGTAAATACTGGTTCAGTAACAGGGTTGTTGATTTGTGGAACCAATTGCCGCGTAACATTGTGGAGGTGGGGTCCCTCGATTGTTTCAAGCACGGGTTGGACAAGTATATGAGTGGGATTGGGTGGTTATAGAATAGGAGCTGCCTCGTATGGGCCAATAGGCCTTCTGCAGTTACCTTTGTTCTTATGTTCTTATGTTCTTAAAACCATGTTGAGACTCAATTATTAATTTATGTTTTTCAAGATGAAGACGAATTTTATTTGCTATTATAGATTCGAGTAACTTTCCCACAATAGACGTTAGGCTAATTGGTCGATAGTTAGACGCAAGTGATCTATCTCCTTTCTTAAAAACTGGTATCACATTAGCAACTTTCCAAAACTCTGGCACTCTGCCTGACTCTATTGATTTATTAAATATGGTTGACAGTGGGTCACAAAGCTCCTCTTTGCATTCTTTAAGCACCCTGGCAAACACTTCATCCGGCCCTGGGGATTTGTTTGGTTTGAGTTTTACTATTTGTTTAAGAACATCCTCCCTGGTAACTGCTAAACTCGTCAACCTGTCCTCGTCCCCACCCACATAGACTTGTTCAGCTGAAGGCATATTGTTAAGTTCCTCTTTAGTAAATACAGATACAAAATATTTATTAAAAATACTACTCATCTCTTCATCACTATCTGTTATTTGACCTGTATCAGTTTTTAATGGACCTATCCTTTCCCTAGTCTTAGTACGATATAACTGAAAAAACCCTTTAGGATTTGTCTTTGCTTGCCCTGCTATGCGAACTTCATAGTTTCTTTTTGCTTTCCTTATCTCTTTTTTAACATTTCTAACCAGTTGTACGAATTCCTGTTCTAAAGTGACCTCCCCATTTTTAATCCTTTTGTACCAAGCTCTCTTTTTACCTATAAGGTTCTTCAAATTCTTTGTTATCCACTTTGGGTCATTAGTATTCGATCTATTCAATTTGTATGGTATACTACGTTCCTGTGCTTTGCTTAGAATATTCTTAAATAAGTTATATATTGAATGCACATCGAAATCCCCATTTAAGTCACCTATCGCTGGGTTCATGTCTCGCTCCAAGACCGGCCCACACCCCATACCCAAGACTTTCCAATCAATTTGACCCAAAAAATTTCTTAGGCTATTAAAATCAGCTTTTCGAAAATCTGGCACTTTAACAGAATTTTCTCCTACTGGTCTATTCCATTCTATGCTAAATCTGATTTCTTTGTGATCACTGCTCCCTAGCTCACTCCCTATTTCGATGTCATTAATTTGCGTTTCCCTGTTAGTTAACACTAAATCTAAAATATTATTTTCCCGTGTTGGTTCCTTAATGTGTTGCGTAAGAAAGCAATCGTCAATTAATTCTAGAAAATCTTCTGCTTCACTATTCCCTGTTTTGTTCAACCAGTTTATTCCGCTAAAATTAAAGTCACCCATGACATAAATACTGTTAGATCTAGATGCTCTAGATATTTCATCCCATAGATGCTTTGCTTCCATTCTGTCTAAATTTGGTGGCCTATATATAACTCCTATTATAATATTATTAGCTTTTTCGTTTAATTCTATCCAAATGGTTTCTGTGTGTGGCTCTGTTTTGATTCCCTCTTTGAGACTACATTTCAAATTGTCCCTAACATATATGGATACTCCACCTCCTCGTCTAATATATCTATCTGTGTGAAATAGTTTAAATCCGTATATTTGATATTCAGCTAAACATTTAATATATATATTAAATATATATTAAATATATATTATATATATAATATATATATATAAATATATATATATACGTATATTTAAACTATTTCACACATATAGATATATTAAACGAGGAAGGGGAGTAGGGACAATATGTAAGGGACAATTTGAAATGTAGTCTCGAAGAGGGAATCAAAACTGAGCCACACACAGAAACTATTTGGATAAAATTAAACGAAAGAGCAAATAATCTTATAATATACAGCTATATACAGGCCACTAAACTTAAACAGGATGGAAGCAAAGTATCTAAGGGATGAAGTATCTAGAGCATCTAGGTCTAGCAGTATTTGTGTCATGGGTTACTTTAGTTTTAGCGGAATAAATTGGTTTAACGGAACAGGGAATAATGAAACAGAAGATTTTCAAGAATTAATTGAAGATTGCTTTCCTAGCCAACACATAGCCAAGGAACCAACGCAGGAAAATAATATTTTAGATTTAGTGTTAACTAACAGGGAAACACAAATTAATGACATCGAAATAGGGAGTGACATAGGAAACAGAGATCACAAAGAAATCAGATTTAGCATAGAATGGAATAGATCTGTAGGGGAAAATTCTGTTAAAGTGCCAGATTTTCGAAAAGCTGATTTCAATAACCTAAGAAATTTTTTGGGTCAAATAAATTGGAAAGTCTTGAGCATGGAGGGTGGGCCAGTCTTGGAGCGAGACATGAACCCAGCGATAGGTGATGTAAAAGGGAATTTCGATGTGGATTCAATATATAACTTATTTAAAAATATTCTAAGCAAAGCACAGAAATGTAGTAGAAGCATACAAATTTAGTAGATCGAATACTAATGACCCAAAGTGGATAACAAAGGATCTGAGGAACCTAATAGGTAAAAAGAGAGCGTGGAACAAAAGAATTAGGAATGGGGAAGTCAGTTTAGAACAAATGGTTAGAAATGTTAAAAAACGAGATAAGAAACGCAAAAAGAAACTACGAAGTTTGCATAACAGGGCAAGCAAAGACAAATCCTAAAGGTTTTTTTCAGTTATATCGAACAAAGACTAGGGAAAGGATAGGTCCATTAAAAACTGACACAGGTCAAATAACGGATAATGACGAGGAGATGAGTAGTATTTTTAATAAATGTTTTATATCGTTATTTACTAAAGAGGAACTTAACAATATGTCTTCAGCAAAACAAGTCAATGCGGGTGGGGACGAGGACAGGTTGACTAGTTTATCAGATACCATGTAGGATGTAATTAAACAAATAGTAAAACTAAAACCAAACAAATCCCCCAGGGCCGGATGAAGTGTTTGCCAGGATGCTTAAAGAATGCAAAGAGGAGCTTTGCGAGCTGCTGTCTACCATATTTAAGGAATCAATAAAATAAAACAAGATGTTTATTCAGGTAAGGTACATACATACAGGAGATTTTACATAATTTGATCGATATATAGATGGAGCTAGTACATACAATGCCTAAAGCCACTATTACGCAAAGAGTTTCGGGCAGGAAAAAACATTAATGATTAAAACTTAATACTAATTGAGCATAAAGAATAAAAAACAATAGAGTTAGGCAGAGTGCCAGAGTCATGGAAGGTTGCTAACGTGGTAACAATTTTTAGGAAAGGAGATAGATCACTTGCGTCAAACTATCGTCCAGTTAGCCTAACGTTTATTGTGGGAAAGTTACTTGAATCGGTAATTGCAAATACAATTCGTCTTAAGAACATACCATAAGAACAAAGGTAACTGCAGAAGGCCTATTGGCCATACGAGGCAGCTCCTATTCTATAACCCCCCAATCCCACTCATATACTTGTCCAACCCGCGCTTGAAACAATCGAGGGACACCACCTCCACCACGTTACGCGGCAATTGGTTCCACAAATCAACAGCCCTGTTACTGAACCAGTATTTACCCAAGTCTTTCCTAAATCTAAACTTATTCAATTTATACCCATTGTTTCGTGTTCTGTCTTGTGTTGATATTTTTAATACCCTATTAATATCCCCCCTTTTATGTCCATTCATCCACTTGTAAACCTCTATCATGTCACCCCTAACTCTTTGCCTTTCCAGTGAATGCAACTTGAGCTTTGTTAATCTTTCTTCATATGAAAGATTTCTAATTTGGGGAATTAACTTAGTCATCCTACGTTGGACACGTTCAAGTGAATTTATACCCATTCTATAATACGGCGACCAAAACTGAACTGCATAATCTAAATGAGGCCTAACCAGAGCAAGATATAGCTTAAGAACCACACCAGGTTATTACAACACTATTACGCAAAGAGTTTCGGGCAGGAAAAAACATTAATGATTAAAACTTAATACTAATTGAGCATAAAGAATAAAAAACAATAGAGTTAGGCAGAGTGCCAGAGTCATGGAAGGTTGCTAACGTGGTAACAATTTTTAGGAAAGGAGATAGATCACTTGCGTCAAACTATCGTCCAGTTAGCCTAACGTTTATTGTGGGAAAGTTACTTGAATCGGTAATTGCAAATACAATTCGTCTTAAGAACATACCATAAGAACAAAGGTAACTGCAGAAGGCCTATTGGCCGTACGAGGCAGCTCCTATTCTATAACCCCCCAATCCCACTCATATACTTGTCCAACCCGCGCTTGAAACAATCGAGGGACACCACCTCCACCACGTTACGCGGCAATTGGTTCCACAAATCAACAGCCCTGTTACTGAACCAGTATTTACCCAAGTCTTTCCTAAATCTAAACTTATTCAATTTATACCCATTGTTTCGTGTTCTGTCTTGTGTTGATATTTTTAATACCCTATTAATATCCCCCCTTTTATGTCCATTCATCCACTTGTAAACCTCTATCATGTCACCCCTAACTCTTTGCCTTTCCAGTGAATGCAACTTGAGCTTTGTTAATCTTTCTTCATATGAAAGATTTCTAATTTGGGGAATTAACTTAGTCATCCTACGTTGGACACGTTCAAGTGAATTTATACCCATTCTATAATACGGCGACCAAAACTGAACTGCATAATCTAAATGAGGCCTAACCAGAGCAAGATATAGCTTAAGAACCACACCAGGTTATTACAACACTATTACGCAAAGAGTTTCGGGCAGGAAAAAACATTAATGATTAAAACTTAATACTAATTGAGCATAAAGAATAAAAAACAATAGAGTTAGGCAGAGTGCCAGAGTCATGGAAGGTTGCTAACGTGGTAACAATTTTTAGGAAAGGAGATAGATCACTTGCGTCAAACTATCGTCCAGTTAGCCTAACGTTTATTGTGGGAAAGTTACTTGAATCGGTAATTGCAAAAACAATTCGTCTTAAGAACATACCATAAGAACAAAGGTAACTGCAGAAGGCCTATTGGCCATACGAGGCAGCTCCTATTCTATAACCCCCCAATCCCACTCATATACTTGTCCAACCCGCGCTTGAAACAATCGAGGGACACCACCTCCACCACGTTACGCGGCAATTGGTTCCACAAATCAACAGCCCTGTTACTGAACCAGTATTTACCCAAGTCTTTCCTAAATCTAAACTTATTCAATTTATACCCATTGTTTCGTGTTCTGTCTTGTGTTGATATTTTTAATACCCTATTAATATCCCCCCTTTTATGTCCATTCATCCACTTGTAAACCTCTATCATGTCACCCCTAACTCTTTGCCTTTCCAGTGAATGCAACTTGAGCTTTGTTAATCTTTCTTCATATGAAAGATTTCTAATTTGGGGAATTAACTTAGTCATCCTACGTTGGACACGTTCAAGTGAATTTATACCCATTCTATAATACGGCGACCAAAACTGAACTGCATAATCTAAATGAGGCCTAACCAGAGCAAGATATAGCTTAAGAACCACACCAGGTGTCATGTTACTAACGCTTCGATTAATAAATCCCAGTGTCCTATTCGCCTTATTACGAACATTCATGCATTGATACTTTTGTTTTAAATTCTTACTAATCATAACTCCCAGATCACTTTCGCAATCCGACTTCGCAATCTCAACACTTCGCAATATCTCTTGGGGGATATTAATAGGGTATTAAAAGTATCAACACAGGACAGAACACGAAACAATGGGTATAAATTGGATAAGTTTAGATTTAGGAAAGACTTGGGTAAATACTGGTTCAGTAACAGGGTTGTTGATTTGTGGAACCAATTGCCGCGTAACATTGTGGAGGTGGGGTCCCTCGATTGTTTCAAGCACGGGTTGGACAAGTATATGAGTGGGATTGGGTGGTTATAGAATAGGAGCTGCCTCGTATGGGCCAATAGGCCTTCTGCAGTTACCTTTGTTCTTATGTTCTTATGTTCTTAACACCATTTAGCTCGTATCTTGTAACTCTATCATAATTACCTAGCCTCAGAACTTTACATTTATCAGCATTAAACTGCATTTGCCAATCATTTGACCATTTCAAAACCCTATCTAGATCAACTTTAAGCTTAAGTTGCATTCACTGGAAAGGCGAAGAGTTAGGGGTGACATGATAGAGGTTTACAAGTGGATGAATGGACATAACCGGGGGGATATTAATAGGGTATTAAAAGTATCAACACAGGACAGAACACGAAACAATGGATATAAATTGGATAAGTTTAGATTTAGGAAAGACTTGGGTAAATACTGGTTCAGTAACAGGGTTGTTGATTTGTGGAACCAATTGCCGCGTAACATTGTGGAGGTGGGGTCCCTCGATTGTTTCAAGCACGGGTTGGACAAGTATATGAGTGGGATTGGGTGGTTATAGAATAGGAGCTGCCTCGTATGGGCCAATAGGCCTTCTGCAGTTACCTTTGTTCTAATGTTCTTATGTTAACTTGAAGTGATAGTGAGTCCTCCTAAGAATTAATTTCCCTACCGATTTTCGTATCATCGGCAAATTTGCAAATGTTGCTACTCAAACCTGAATCTAAATCGTTTATATATATTATAAACAACAGAGGTCCCAGGACAGAGCCCTGAGGTACTCTACTAACAACATTATCCCACTCTGTTTTAACCTCATTTATACTAACTCTCTGTTTCCTTTGGAATAGCCATGCCCTAATCCAAGTTAATATAGCACCCCCAATACCATGAGCTTCTATTTTTTTTTAATTAGTCTTTCATGTGGCACTGTATCAAAAGCTTTGCTAAAGTCAAGGTACACAACATCACAATCCTTACCACTATCAACTGCCTCAACTATGTTGGAATAAAAAGTTAGGAAATTTGTTAAACATGAACGGCCATTTGTAAAACCATGTTGCGACTCATTTATTAATTTATGTTTTTCAAGATGGAGACGAATTGTATTTGCAATTGTTGATTCAAGTAACTTTCCCACAATAGACGTTAGGCTAATTGGCCGATAGTTTGACGCAAGAGATCTATCTCCTTTCTTAAAAATTGGTACCACATTAGCTACCTTCCATGACTATGGCACTCTGCCTGACTCTATTGATTTATTAAATATGGTAGACAGTGGCTAGGAAAGCTCCTCTTTGCATTCTTTAAGCACCCTGGCAAACACTTCATCCGGCCCTGGGGATTTGTTTGGTTTTAGTTTTTCTAATTGTTTAATTTCATCCTCCCTGGTAACTGCTAAACTAGTCAACCTGTCCTCATCCCCACCCACATAGACTTGTTCGGCTGAAGGCATATTGTTAAGTTCTTCTTTAGTAAATACAGATATAAAATATTTGTTAAAAATACTACTCATCTCCTTGTCATTATCCGTTATTTGACCTGTCTCAGATTTTAATGGACCTATCCTTTCCCTAGTCTTAGTTCGATATAACTGAAAAAACCCTTTAGGATTTGACTTTGCTTGCTCTGCTATGCGAACTTCATAGTTTCTTTTTGCTTTCCTAATCTCTTTTTCAACATTTCTAACCAGTTGTATGAATTCCTGTTCTAACCTGACTTCCCCATTCTTAAAACTTTTGTACCAAGCTCTCTTTTTACCTATAAGGTTCTTTAAATTATTTGTTATCCACTTTGGGTCATTAGTATTCGACCTATTCAATTTGTATGGTATAGTACGTTCCTGTGCTTTGTTTAGAATATTCTTAAATAAGTTATGGGGTGCATCTATCGAGAGCTGGGGTTGTTGCTGTTGCGAACTCGTTAGAAGAAGTGGTTAGAGGTGTTTGTTTGGGTTTAAACTGTTAGTAGATAGAGGTATGGGAATTGATTTGGAGGAAGGAGGTAATAAAAGTATGTGTTTGTGGGAGAAAGGAATTGGCAAAACGATCAGGGAAAGAGAAGGTCCGCAAAATAACAATTCACTTAGGGTATATTACACTAACAGTAGAAGTCTAAGAAATAAAATTAACGAATTAAATGCTCTTGTCTGCACAGAAAAAATAGATATTATTGCACTTACCGAAACGTGGATGAATGTAGAAAATAGAGAACTATTAGCTGAATATCAAATATATGGATTTAAACTATTTCACACAGATAGATATATTAGACGAGGAGGTGGAGTAGCCATATATGTTAGGGACAATTTGAAATGTAGTCTCAAAGAGGGAATCAAAACAGAGCCACGCACAGAAACTATTTGGATTGAATTAAACGAAAAAGCTAATAATATTATAATAGGAGTAATATATAGGCCACCAAATTTAGACAGAATGGAAGCAAAGCATCTATGGGATGAAATATCTAGAGCATCTAGATCTAACAATATTTATGTCATGGGTGACTTTAATTTTAGCGGAATAAACTGGTTGAACAAAACAGGGAATAGTGAAGCAGAAGATTTTCTAGAATTAATTGACGATTGCTTTCTTACGCAACACATTAAGGAACCAACACGGGAAAATAATATTTTAGATTTAGTGTTAACTAACAGGGAAACGCAAATTAATGACATCGAAATAGGGAGTGAGCTAGGGAGCAGTGATCACAAAGAAATCAGATTTAGCATAGAATGGAATAGACCAGTAGGAGAAAATTCTGTTAAAGTGCCAGATTTTCGAAAAGCTGATTTTAATAGCCTAAGAAATTTTTTGGGTCAAATTGATTGGAAAGTCTTGGGTATGGGGTGTGGGCCGGTCTTGGAGCGAGACATGAACCCAGCGATAGGTGACTTAAATGGGGATTTCGATGTGGATTCAATATATAACTTATTTAAGAATATTCTAAACAAAGCACAGGAACGTAGTATACCATACAAATTGAATAGATCGAATACTAATGACCCAAAGTGGATAACAAAGAATTTGAAGAACCTTATAGGTAAAAAGAGAGCTTGGTACAAAAGGATTAAAAATGGGGAGGTTACTTTAGAACAGGAATTCGTACAACTGGTTAGAAATGTTAAAAAAGAGATAAGGAAAGCAAAAAGAAACTATGAAGTTCGCATAGCAGGGCAAGCAAAGACAAATCCTAAAGGGTTTTTTCAGTTATATCGTACTAAGACTAGGGAAAGGATAGGTCCATTAAAAACTGAGACAGGTCAAATAACAGATAGTGATGAAGAGATGAGTAGTATTTTTAATAAATATTTTGTATCTGTATTTACTAAAGAGGAACTTAACAATATGCCTTCAGCCGAACAAGTCTATGTGGGTGGGGACGAGGACAGGTTGACGAGTTTAGCAGTTACCAGGGAGGATGTTCTTAAACAAATAGTAAAACTCAAACCAAACAAATCCCCAGGGCCGGATGAAGTGTTTGCCAGGGTGCTTAAAGAATGCAAAGAGGAGCTTTGTGACCCACTGTCAACCATATTTAATAAATCAATAGAGTCAGGCAGAGTGCCAGAGTTTTGGAAAGTTGCTAATGTGATACCAGTTTTTAAGAAAGGAGATAGATCACTTGCGTCTAACTATCGACCAATTAGCCTAACGTCTATTGTGGGAAAGTTACTCGAATCTATAATAGCAAATAAAATTCGTCTTCATCTTGAAAAACATAAATTAATAATTGAGTCGCAACATGGTTTTATAAATGGCCGTTCATGTTTAACAAATTTGTTATCTTTTTATTCTAGCATTGTTGAGGCAGTTGATAGTGGTAAGGATTGCGATGTTGTATACCTTGACTTTAGCAAAGCTTTTGATACAGTGCCACATGAAAGACTGATTAAAAAGATAGAGTCTCATGGTATTGGGGGTGCTATATTAAGCTGGATTAGGGCATGGCTATACCAAAGGAAACAGAGAGTTAGTATAAATGGAATCAAGTCAGAGTGGGAAAATGTTGTAAGTGGAGTGCCTCAAGGCTCTGTCCTGGGACCTCTGTTGTTTATAATATATATAAATGATTTAGATTCAGGTTTGAGTAGCAACATTTGCAAATTTGCCGATGATACGAAAATCGGTAGGGAAATTAATTCGGAGGAGGACTCACTATCACTTCAAGTTGATCTAGATAGGGTTTTGAAATGGTCAAAGGATTGGCAGATGCAGTTTAATGCTGATAAATGTAAAGTTCTGAGGTTAGGTAATGATGATAGAGTTACAAGATACGAGCTAGATGGTGTTGTGATTGCGAAGTCGGATTGCGAAAGGGATCTGGGAGTTATGATTAGTAAGAATTTAAAACAAAAGGATCAATGCATAAATGTTCGTAATAAGGCAAATCGGACACTTGGATTTATTAATCGCAGCGTTAGTAACAAGACACCTGGTGTGGTTCTCAAGCTATATCTCGCTCTAGTTAGGCCCCATTTAGATTATGCAGTTCAGTTTTGGTCGCCATATTATAGAATGGATATAAATTCACTTGAACGTGTCCAGCGTAGGATGACTAAGTTAATTCCCCAAATTAGAAATCTTTCATATGAAGAAAGATTAACAAAGCTTAAGTTGCATTCACTGGAAAGGCGAAGAGTTAGGGGTGACATGATAGAGGTTTACAAGTGGATGAATGGACATAACCGGGGGGATATTAATAGGGTATTAAAAGTATCAACACAGGACAGAACACGAAACAATGGATATAAATTGGATAAGTTTAGATTTAGGAAAGACTTGGGTAAATACTGGTTCAGTAACAGGGTTGTTGATTTGTGGAACCAATTGCCGCGTAACATTGTGGAGGTGGGGTCCCTCGATTGTTTCAAGCACGGGTTGGACAAGTATATGAGTGGGATTGGGTGGTTATAGAATAGGAGCTGCCTCGTATGGGCCAATAGGCCTTCTGCAGTTACCTTTGTTCTTATGTTCTTATGTTCTTATGTTATATATTAAATCCACATCGAAATCCCCTTTTACGTCACCTATCGCTGGGTTCATGTCTCGCTCTAAGACCGGCCCACACCCCATACCCAAGAGTTTCCAATCTATTTGACCCAAAAAAATACTTAGGCTATTAAAATCAGCTTTTCGAAAATCTGGCACTTTAACAGAATTTTCTCCTACAGGTCTATTCCATTCTATGCTAAATCTGATTACTTTGTGATCACTGTTCCCTAGCTCACTCCCTATTTCGATGTCATTAATTTGTGTTTCCCTGTTAGTTAACACTAAATCTAAAATATTATTTTCCCGCGTTGGTTCCTTAATGTGTTGCGTAAGAAAGCAATCGTCAATTAATTCTAGAAAATCTTCTGCTTCACTATTCCCTGTTTTGTTCACCCAGTTTATTCCACTAAAATTTAAGTCACCCATGACATAAATACTGTTAGATCAAGATGCTCTAGATATTTCATTCCATAGATGCTTTGCTTCCCTTCTGTCTAAATTTGGTGGCCCATATATAACTCCTATTATAATATTATTTGCTTTTTCGTTTAATTCTATCCAAATAGTTTCTGTGTGTGGCTCAGTTTTGATTCACTCTTTGAGACTACATTCCAAATTGTCCCTAACATATATGGCTACTCCCCCTCCGCGTCTGATATATCTATCTGTGTGAAATAATTTGAAATGTAGTTCCCTTGCTATCCTCTTCTTATTCCTATTACTTTCTCCTTCGGTAGTTATAATAGGAGCTGCCTCGTATGGGCCAATAGGCCTTCTGCAGTTCTCATTATTACTACTATCCCCTACACCTACTATCTCTCTTGCCTATTTATTGCCAGTCCCTACCTGGTCTCATGCACCATTTGGTCACCACTTGGTCCGGGAGACATCTCCCGTCACGCAGGGTGCAGTTGCGCCTCCACAAAACTCCAGTATCATCTTTTGATACTGGTAATGGCTCGAAAGGGCCACCACTTACGGGCTATTAATGCCCGTGCCACCTCTTGGGTGGCTTAATCTTCATCAATCATCAATCTACTCATCCACGGGAGACATTTCCCGTCACGCAGGGTGCAGTCGCACCTCCACAGATCTCCAGTATCATCTATTGATACTGGAAATGGCTCAAAAAGGCCACCACTTATGGGCTATTCATGCCCGTGCCACCTTTTGGATGGCTTAATCGTCATCTTGGACACATTCATGGGAGACATCTCCCATCACGCAGAGTGCACTTGCACCTCCACAGTTCTCCAGTATCAGCTCTTGATACTGGTGATGGCTCAAAAGGGCCACCACTTACGGGTTATTCATGCCCGTGCCACCTTTTGGGTGGCTTCATCTTCATTTTAACACATTCACACGGGAGACATCTCCCGTCACGCAGGGTGCAGTCGCACCTCCACAGATCTGTAGTATCATCTATTGATACTGGTGATGGCTCAAAAGGGCCACCTCTTACGGGCTATTCGTGCCCGAGCCACCTTTTGGGTGGCTTCATCTTCTGTTTAAAACACGGGAGACATCTCCCGTCACGCTGGGTGCAGTCGCACCTCCACAGATCTCCAGTATCATCTATTGATACTGGTGATGGCTCAAAAGGGCCACCACTTACCAATTCATGCCCGTGCCACCTTTTGGGTGGCTTCATCTTCATCTTAACACATTCACAAGGGAGAGATCTCCCATCATGCAGGGTGCATTCGCACCTCCACAGATCTCCAGTATCAGCTCTTGATACTGGGAATGGCTTAAAACCACTTACGGGCTATTCATGCCTGTGCCACCTTTTGGGTGGCTTAATCTTTATCAATCATCAATCTGGTCTCATTCACACACTTGGTCCGGGAGACATCTCCCGTCACGCAGGGTGCAGTTGCACCTCCACAGATCTCCAGTATCAGCTCTTGATACTGGTAATGGCTCAAAAGGGCCACCACTTACGGGCTATTCATGCCCGTGCCACCTTTTCGATGGTTTAATCGTCATCTTGGACACATTCATGGGAGACATCTCCCGTCACGCTGAGTGCACTTGCACCTCCACAGATCTCCAGTATCAGCTCTTGATACTGGTGATGGCTCGAAAGGGCCACCACTTACGAGCTATTCATGCCCGTGCCATCTTTTGGGTGGCTTCATCTTCATCTTCTTCATCTGTTTAAAACACGGGAGACTCCGGTCACGCTGGGTGCAGTCGCACCTCCACAGATCTCCAGTATCATCTATTGATACTGGTGATGGCTCAAAAGGGCCACCACTTACCAATTCATGCCCGTGCCACCTATTGGGTGGCTTCATCTTCATCTTAACACATTCACAAGGGAGACATCTCCCATCACGCAGGGTGCATTCGCACCTCCACAGATCTCCAGTATCAGCTCTTGATACTGGTAATGGCTTAAAAGGGCCACCACTTACGGGCTATTCATGCCCGTGCCACCTTTTGGGTGGCTTAATCTTCATCAATCAATCAATCTGGTCTCATTGTGCACCATTTGGTCACCACTTGGTCCGGGAGACATCTCCCGTCACGCAGGCTGCAGTTGCGCCTCCACAGATCTCCAGTATCATCTTTTGATACTGGTAATGGCTCGAAAGGGCCACCACTTACGGGCTATTCATGACCGTGCCACCTCTTGGGTGGCTTCTTCATCAATCTTCAATCTTCATCAATCATCAATCTACTCATCCACGGGAGACATTTCCCGTCACGCAGGGTGCAGTCGCACCTCCACAGATCTCCAGGTTCAGCTCTTGATACTGGTGATGGCTCAAAAGGGCCACCACTTACGGGCTATTCATGCCCGTGCCACCTTTTGGATGGCTTCATCTTCATTTTAACACATTCTCACGGGAGACATCTCCCGTCACGCTGGGTGCAGTCGCACCTCCACAGATCTCCAGTATCATCTGTTGATACTGGTGATGGCTCAAAAGGGCCACCACTTACCAATTCATGCCCGTGCCACCTTTTGGGTGGCTTCTTCTTCATCTTCTGTTTAAAACACGGGAGACATCTCCCGTCACGCAGGGTGCATTCGCACCTCCACAGATCTCCAGTATCAGCTCTTGATACTGGGAATTGCTTAAAACCACTTACGGGCTATTCATGCCCGTGCCACCTTTTGGGTGGCTTAATCTTCATCAATCAATCAGTTAGCAGTGGACCATTTGGTCACCACTTGGTCCGGGAGACATCTCCCGTCACGCAGGGCGCCTCCACAGATCTCCAGTATCATCTTTTGATACTGGTAATGGCTCGAAAGAGCCACCACTTACGGGTTATTCATGCCCGTGCCACCTCTTGGGTGGCTTAATCTTCATCAATCATCAATCGTTAGCACTGTCCATCTGGTCACCACTTGGTCCGGGAGACATCTCTCGTCACGCAGGGTGCAGTCGCGCCTCCACAGATCTCCAGTATCAGCTATTGATACTGGTAATGGCACAAAAGGGCCACCACTTACGAGCTATTCATGCCCGTGCCACCTTTTAGGTGGCTTCATCTTCATCAATCAATTCAATCTGTTTAAATCACGCAGGGTGCAGTCGCACCTCCACAGATCTCCAGTATCATCTATTGATACTAGTGATGGCTCAAAAGGGCCACCACTTACGGGCTATTCATGCCCGTGCCACCTTTTGGGTGGCTTAATCTTCATCATCATGTCCTCATCAAAACGAATACCAGATCCCATGCCCACTAGAACCGCGTGGGGTCTACCCATTCAGGAAGAGGGGGCACACGGCCCTTCACCATCGGCCATGGTGAAGGGTGAGAAGACAGTACAGGACAAAAATAAAGATGGAGGACACGACTCATGTTCAAAGCCATTACTTCACTATCTTCTGGAATGTGAAGCAACCAATGACCTTAGAAGAGCTTTAAGAGTTCCTGAATCATGCAGTGGCCACCCTGAAGCCATCAACACAGCCACTCTTCTGGTCAACAAAGGTGTCCAGCAGCTGGACACCCTTATAAAGACTGTGAAGCAGTATCCCCCACGATAACAGCTTGATGGTTAAATGCAACCTCAGAACACTGGGAAAAAAAAATTGTACCACTTACGGGCTATTCATGCCCGTGCCACCTCTTGGGTGGCTTAATCTTTATCATCTTTATCATCTCATGTTCAAAGCAGTCGGCCTCCCATTTCATCCAGCAAGCACACTGGGGCCAATAGGAGTAGCAATTCCAGTGCCAAAGTTACCACCGAGAAGGGTCTAAAAGCCACTAGGCCCTCAACCTGCACAACATTAAATAGTGCTCCCACTGAACTGAACGCTCTCTGGCCAATGCTCAAAACTTTGGTCACTGAGTTAATCGAAAGTCTGCTGTCTTCACATGGAATCAAGCAAACCACAGAGACTCGGAAGACAATTGAGCACAAGCTCAAAAAATTCGAAGATGTAATATCCACACCGTCAAGACAGCAGGGCAAGAGGCACCCCCATAAAAAGCAGATGGTCAAGGTCGTCGGAAAGCGACATTGATGAGGCAATTTCAGGACCACTAAGAACCTATACCCCAATTGCAACTTCCATGGCGTGTTCATCAGACTCCATGGATACCACGGAATTATCAGCACATTCCAAGAACCTAGAATTCTAAAGATCCTGCAATGGAATGCGCAAGGACTGCGCACTAAATTGCAACACTTGCAATGCATAGCAGCAACCAAAGGCATAGACATCCTGATACTACAGGAGAGCTTGCTTCGAGCCGGATTAGAACACCGTCAAGACAGCAGGGCAAGAGGCACCCCCATAAAAAGCAGATGGTCAAGGTCGTCGGAAAGCGACATTGATGAGGCAATTTCAGGACCACTAAGAACCTATACCCCAATTGCAACTTCCATGGCGTGTTCATCAGACTCCATGGATACCACGGAATTATCAGCACATTCCAAGAACCTAGAATTCTAAAGATCCTGCAATGGAATGCGCAAGGACTGCGCACTAAATTGCAACACTTGCAATGCATAGCAGCAACCAAAGGCATAGACATCCTGATACTACAGGAGAGCTTGCTTCGAGCCGGATTAGAACCTAAAATCTCAGGCTATCGAGGCTTCTTCCTTCCATGGATCAATGGGCAATCCAGGGGATGTGCAATCTATGTAAAATGTGACCTGATCTCCAAATCCATAACCAGCCCACCCAATTGTGGAGCAGGGACAGAGGTAATGGGAGTCACCATTGAGCTAAGACACAACAAACTTGAAGTGTTCAATGTGTACAGGTCTCCACAAGCCGAAATGGATCTCTCTGTGTTATTTGGACACGCGACAACAACAAACACAATCATTTGTGGAGATTTTAATGCCCATCATCGATTGGCATTAAAAAACAAAACAAATGAAGCCGGCATACACATTACACATCTACTGGACCAGCTTCCAGAAATACAGATCCTAAACAAGAATGAACTTACCCACATCCAAGGAGGCAGATTAGACCTAACCTTCGTTTCAGCCTCCCTAAGATGCAGCAACATGGTCAGTTGAGCCCACACTCACAAGCGACCACTATGGGGTCCAAATTGATCTTCAGTTAGACCTACCCACCCCACCTCCGCCTCCATCTGAAGCCTGGAACTTTGCTTTAGCAAACTGGGACCGATTTCAAAACCTCATTTCAGAGTGGCAAAAAAACTGATCTTCCCGAAGACATTAATCAGGCAGAACAAGATTTTGTCAAAGCGATTCAAAGTGCAGCCAACCACTCAATCCCACTGAAAAAACAGTCCATCGGACACCATAAAGATCATTGGTACTATTGCGAACGTGTCAAAGAACTCAACCATAAACTCAATGGAACAAGAAAGCTATACAAAAAGCAGCCAAGTGACCGCAACAGGATCTTACTTTGTGAGGTCAAGGAACATGTACATCGAGAGACCAGACAAATAAAAGAACAAAAGTGGCTAGAATGGTGTTCACACCTGAATGAACACACCTCTCTCGGGGAGATGTGGCAGCAAATTCACCGGGCCAAAGGGAATAAAACACCTAAAGCTCCACACCCCAAAGATCCTCAACAGGAAGCCGAAGTACTGGCAACCAGGTTTGCAGAGAGAGCAGCCAGCAATCAACTTCCACCAGATGTATTAGCAGTACAGACCGGACTAGAGGAAGAAAGGTGGCACAGAATCCTTACAGCATGTGAAGAAGTCTCTGACTAATGCCCCCTTCACACTAGATGAGCTCAATCGGGCTAAGAAAAACTCCAAGGATACATCCCCTGGAGCCGACAAAATAACCTATAAAATTATTAGAAACTTCGGCCCAGAGGGAGACGCTGCATACCTAAGGTTAATTAATTTAGCCTGGACTTCTCAAACTAGACCTTCTGCTTGGAATAGAGCAGACATAGTGCCGATCCCAAAACCCAAAGATCCAGCTAATCCCAGGCCCATCTCTCTCCAAAGCTGTGCAGCCAAGACGGCTGACAGAATGGCACTCAACAGACTGGAGTGGAAAATGCCTAAACTGCACCATGATATGTATGCCTATAGAAGAGGGGTTGGCACAGTGGAATGTATTACAACTCTGTTAGCCCACTTGAATGACAGACCAGGAATGCTGATATTCCTGGACCTCGAAAAAGCCTTTGAACTGGCTAGCGCCCCAGCTATTCTCTGCTGCCTCATTGACAAAGAGGTCAGAGGCAACCTGCTCTCCTGGACCAAAAACTGTCTCATAAACAGATAAGCAAGAGTAAAACTTCATGGCACAGTCTCTGAGTACTAAAGACATGAAAATGGTACACCGCAAGGAGGCATTCTTAGCCCTCTTCTCTTCAACTGTTTAATGGAAAGAATAATGAGGTTGAAACTCCCACATCACTGCAGGCTGCTAAACTACGCGGACGACTTTGTCATCATCATAAAAGGAAGGGATGCGGCGCGCCTTGCACCCAAATGCTTAGACTGCATCAGTATAGAGGCAAAACAGATTGGGATCAAACTCAACCCCTCAAAGTCAAAGGCCATGCCCATAAAAATAGCGAAGCCCAACATCCAACTCACAGTACAGGGTCAACTAATAGAATGGGTGGACACCTATCAGTATCTAGGAATCATCCTGGACACACACATGAATTTTAATGCTGAGGTCACATACTTGAGAGAGCGAACTGCGGCCCGGACGGCAATCCTCAGGTCGCTAACCTCCCTTTCTGGAGGAGCCAATCTGCAAGTCCTTCGCACATACTATGTACAGGCAGTCAGATCAGTGATCGATTATGCCGCACCTGCACTCACAAATCTATCACACCAACAGTGGAAAAAGCTTGAAGTTGCCCAAAACAATGCTATGAGAGCTGCACTGGGAGCCCCCATGTGGACCAGGCTTGAAACTCTTAGACTGGATACGGGTTTGCCCTCTCTACAAGAAAGAATATCACAAAGGACAGCTACAATTATCAGTAAGATAATTATTTCTTCTGATCCAATCCCAGTACGGCAGGCTTTGGTGGTTGGACTAGGCCAAAACAATGGAAACTCTTGGGTTGCAAGAGCAGGAAAAGTCCTAAACAGACTACATTTAAAAAACATGATTCTTGATAGAGAGGGTGATCATCCACACCCAAATTACACTCCTTCCGCGCCGTGGGAAGAGCCTACTTTCAAAATAGTAATAGAAAGTCTCCCAATGGAAAAGGCTGCCTATGATCTGACAATCCTAAGGCGCATAATAGAAGAGCAAATGTATAGCATAGCAGTAGCAGGAGCCACCCACATCTTCACAGACGGATCGGTGGACACAGAAAATGAGAGTGCTGGCGCTGCTCTTTGCACGACCAGCGTT
Source organism: Procambarus clarkii (assembly GCF_040958095.1). Classification (NCBI taxonomy): domain Eukaryota; kingdom Metazoa; phylum Arthropoda; class Malacostraca; order Decapoda; family Cambaridae; genus Procambarus; species Procambarus clarkii. Next base: position 17,051,241 of record NC_091183.1, read on the forward strand.
CAGGCATATTGGAGACTGGGAGGACTAGTATCATCAACCCAAACTGAGCTGTTCGCCATACAACAGGCATTCGCATATGTGATTGCACAAAACACTCAAAATGCAATCATACACACAGACTCAAAAGCTGCACTTCAAATACTAGGACAAAAACAGTGGAAAGATAATGTGGAAATAATTACCACCATTTTGTATCAAGGAACAGTCGCTAAAGGCAAAGGCCACAACATAACTTTAAACTGGATCCCATCCCATATTGGAATCCCATTAAATGAAAAAGCTGATGAAATTGCTAAATTGGCAACTCGTCATCCAGTGATACATAAAACAATTCAACCCAGCCTAGAGAACATAAAAAACATCATCACCAAAAAACTCTCACATCTCAACAAAGCTTACCTACACCAGAGAATAGCTGAAGGTTCGCCATCTGCAACATGGTATCTTCAGGCAACCAAATTAGAAAGGTTAAATATCCCAAAAGGAATCCACAGGGAAATAGCAGTTAGGCTATATAGACTACGTCTAGATTACAGATGCAACTGGGAGATTGGAGAACCCCGACAGAGAGAGTGCATCTTCTGTCAAACTGTCACAGAAAAGCCATTACTTCACTATCTTCTATAATGTGAAGCAACCAATGACCTTAGAAGAGCTTTAAGAGTTCCTGAATCATGCAGTGGCCACCCTGAAGCCATCAACACAGCCACTCTCCTGGTCAACAAAGGTGTCCAGCAGCTGGACACCCTCATAAAGACTGTGAAGCAGTATCCTCCCCCACGATAACAATTTGATGGTTAAATGCAACCTCAGAACACTGGGAAAAAAAATAAATTGTACCACTTACGGGCTATTCATGCCCGTGCCACCTCTTGGGTGGCTTAATCTTTATCAATCAATCAATCTGTCCTCATCACATTCGGACACCATCTGGTCACCATTTGGTCCGGGAGACATCTCCCGTCACGCAGGGTGCAGTCGCACCTCCACAGATCTCCAGTATCATCTATTGATACTGGTGATGTCTCAAAAGGGCCACCACTTACGAGCTATTCATGTCTTTGCCACCTTTTGGGTGGCTTCATCTTCATCTTAACACATTCATAAGGGAGACATCTCCCGTCATGCAGGGTGCATTCGCACCACCACAGGTCTCCAGTATCATCTATTGATACTGGTGATGGCTCAAAAGGGCCACCACTTACGAGCTATTCATGCCCGTGCCCCCTTTTGCGCGGCTTCATTTTCATCTTAACACATTCACAAGGGAGACATCTCCCATCATGCAGGGTGCATTCGCACCTGATACTGGTAATGGCTTAAAATGGCCACCACTTACGGGCTATTTATGCCCGTGCCACCTTTTGGGTTGCTTCATCTTCATCTTAAACACATTCATCTCATCGTCATGCAGGGTGCATTCGCACCTCCACAGATCTCCAGTATCTGCTCTTGATACTGGTAATGGCTTAAAAGGGCCACCACTTACGGGCTATTCTTGCCCGTGCCACCTTTTGGGTGGCTTCATCAATCAATCAATCTTGATCAGCACACCATCTGGTCACCACTTGTTCCGGGAGACATCTCCCGTCACGCAGGGTGCAGTCGCACCTCCACAGATCTCCAGTATCATCTATTGATACTGGTGATGTCTCAAAAGGGCCACCACTTACGAGCTATTCATGTCTTTGCCACCTTTTGGGTGGCTTCATCTTCATCTTAACACATTCATAAGGGAGACATCTCCCGTCATGCAGGGTGCATTCGCACCACCACAGGTCTCCAGTATCATCTATTGATACTGGTGATGGCTCAAAAGGGCCACCACTTACGAGCTATTCATGCCCGTGCCCCCTTTTGCGCGGCTTCATTTTCATCTTAACACATTCACAAGGGAGACATCTCCCATCATGCAGGGTGCATTCGCACCTGATACTGGTAATGGCTTAAAATGGCCACCACTTACGGGCTATTTATGCCCGTGCCACCTTTTGGGTTGCTTCATCTTCATCTTAAACACATTCATCTCATCGTCATGCAGGGTGCATTCGCACCTCCACAGATCTCCAGTATCTGCTCTTGATACTGGTAATGGCTTAAAAGGGCCACCACTTACGGGCTATTCTTGCCCGTGCCACCTTTTGGGTGGCTTCATCAATCAATCAATCTTGATCAGCACACCATCTGGTCACCACTTGTTCCGGGAGACATCTCCCGTCACGCAGGGTGCAGTCGCGCCTCCACAGATCTCCAGTATCAGCTCTTGATACTGGTAATGGCTCAAAAGGGCCACCACTTACGAGCTATTCAAGCCCGTGCCACCTTTTAGGTGGCTTCGTCTTCATCAATCAATTCAATCTGTTTAAATCACGGAAGACATCTTCCGTCACGCAGGGTGCAGTCGCACCTCCACAGATCTCCAGTATCATCTATTGATACTGGTGATGGCTCAAAAGGGCCACCACTTACGATCTATTCATGCCCGTGCCACCTTTTGGGTGGCTTCATCTTCATAACATCTTCATATTCACATATTCATCTTCATAACATCTTCATATTCATCTTCATAACATCTTCATATTCTCATATTCTCCCGCCATGCAGGGTGCATTCGCACCTCCACAGATCTCCAGTATCAGCTCTTGATACTGGTAATGGCTCAAAAGGGCCACCACTTACGGGCTATTCATGCCCGTGCCACCTTTTGGGTGGCTTAATCTTCATCAACAACAACATCTGTCCTCATGGCGCTGCTCTTTGCACGACCAGCGTTCAGGCATATTGGAGACTGGGAGGACTAGTATCATCAACCCAAACTGAGCTGTTTGCCATACAACAGGCATTCGCATATGTGATTGCACAAAACACTCAAAATGCAATCATTCACACAGACTCAAAAGCTGCACTTCAAATACTAGGACAAAAACAGTGGAAAGATAATGTGGAAATAATTACCACCATTTTGTATCAAGGAGCAGTCGCTAAAGGCAAAGGCCTCAACATAACTTTAAACTGGATCCCATCCCATATTGGAATCCCATTAAATGAAAAAGCTGATGCAATTGCTAAATTGGCAACTCGTCATCCAGTGATACATAAAACAATTCAACCCAGCCTAGAGAACATAAAAAACATCATCACCAAAAAACTCACATCTCAACAAAGCCTAACTGCACCAGAGAATAGCTGAAGGTTCGCCATCTGCAACATGGTATCTTCATGTTGCAACCAAATTAGAAAGGTTAAATATACCAAAAGGAATCCACAGGGAAATAGCAGTTAGGCTATATAGACTACGTCTAGGTTACAGATGCAACTGGGAGATTGGTGAACCCCGACAGAGAGAGTGCATCTTCTGCCAAACTGTCACAGAAAAGCCATTACTTCACTATCTTCTGGAATGTGAAGCAACCAATGACCTTAGAAGAGCCTTAAGAGTTCCTGAATCATGCAGTGGCCACCTTGAAGCCATCAACACAGCCACTCTCCTGGTCAACAAAGGTGTCCAGCAGCTGGACACCCTCATAAAGACTGTGAAGCAGTATCCTCTCCCGCGATAACAGCTTGATGATTAAATGCAACCTCGGAATACTGAAAAGAATTATTGAAAAAAAATGTACCACTTACGGGCTATTCATGCCCGTGCCACCTCTTGGATGGCTTAATCTTTATCAATCAATCAATCTGTAGAAACCACCATCTGGTCACCATTTGGTCCGGGAAACATCTCCCGTCACGCTGTGTGCAGTCGCACCTCCACAGATCTCTAATATCATCTATTGATACTGGTGATAGCTCAAAAGGGCCACCAGTTACGAGCTATTCATGCCCGTGCCATTTTTTCAGTGGCTTCATCTTCATCTTAACTCATTCACAAGGGAGACCCTCCCGTCAAGCAGGGTGCATTCGCACCTCCACAGATCTCCAGTATCAGCTGTTGATACTGGTAATGGCTCAAAAGGGCCACCACTTACGGGCTATTCATGCCCGTGCCACCTTTTGGGTGGCTTAATCTTCATCAATCAATGAATCTGTCCTCATCACAATCGACTTGAGAATGGTCCAGGACGGACCGAAACGTCGTCGTCCCGTCAACTTGTAGTGTGTGGTCTGGTCAACATACTTCAGCCACGTTATTGTGACTCATCGCCTGCATATGGATCTGAAGAGCCTTATAGCTAAAAAGAGAGCGTGGTACAAAAGGATTTAGAATGAGGAAGTCAGTTTAGAACAGGAATTCGTAAAACTGGTTAGAAATACTAAAAAAGAGATTAGGAAAGCAAAAAGAAACTTTGAAGTTCGCATAGCAGAGCAAGCAAAGACAAATCCTAAAAAAATTTTTCCAGTTATTCCGAACAAAGATTAGGGAAACGATAGGTCCATTAAAAACTGAGACAGGTCAAATAACAGATAATGACGAAGAGATGAGTAGTATTTTTAATAAATATTTTATATCTGTATTTACTAAAGAGGAACTTTACAATATGCCTTCAGCCGAACAAGTCTGTGTGGGTGGGGACGAGGACAGGTTGACTAGTTTAGCAGTTACCAGGGAGGATGTAATTAAACAAATAGTTAAACTCAAACCAAACAAATCCCCAGGGCCGGATGAAGTGTTTTCCAGGGTGCTTAAAGAATGCAAAGAGGAGCTTTGCGACCCACTGTCTACCATATTTAATAAATCAATAGAGTTAGGCAGAGTGCCAGAGTTATGAAAAGTTGCTAGTGTGATACCAATTTTTAAGAAAGGAGATAGATCACTTGCGTCAAACTGTCGACCAATTAGCCTAACGTCTATTGTGGGAAAGTTACTTGAATCGATAATTGCAAATAAAATTAGTCTTCATCTTGAAAAACACAAGTTAATAAATGAGTCGCAACATGGTTTTACAAATGGCCGTTTAACAAATTTGCTAACTTTTTATTCCAGCATAGTTGAGGCAGTTGATAGTGGTAAGGATTGTGATGTTGTGTACCTTGACTTTAGCTAAACTTTTGATACAGTGCCACATTATCCTAGTTCTGAGGCTAGGTAATGATGATATAGTTACAAGATACGAGCTAGATGGTGTTGAGATTGCGAAGTCGGATTGCAGAAGGGATCTGGGACTTATGATTAGTAAGAATTTAAAACAAAAGGATCAATGCACGAATGTTCGTAATAAGGCGAATAGGACACTGGGATTTATTAATCGAAGCGTTAGTAACAAGACACCTGGTGTGGTTCTTAAGCTATATCTTGCTCTGGTTAGGCCCCATTTAGATTATGCAGTTCAGTTTTGGTCGCCGTATTATAGAATGGATATAAATTCACTTGAACGTGTCCAACGTAGGATGACTAAGTTAATTCCCCAAATTAGAAATCTCTCATATGAAGAAAGATTAACAAAGCTTAAGTTGCATTCACTGGAAAGGCGAAGAGTTAGGGGTGACATGATAGAGGTTTACAAGTGGATGAATGGACATAACAGGGGGGTATTAATAGGGTATTAAATATATCAACACAAGACAGAACACGAAGCAATGGGTATAAATTGGATAAGTTTAGATTTAGGAAAGACTTGTGTAAATACTGGTTCGGTAACAGGGTTGTTGATTTGTGGAACCAATTACCGCGTAACGTGGTGGAGGTGGGGTCCCTCTATTGTTTCAAGCGCGGGTTGGACAAGTATATGAGTGGGATTGGGTGGTTATAGATAGGAGCTGCCTCGTATGTGCCAATAGGCTTTCTGCAGTTGCCTTTGTTCTTATGTCCCCACCCACATATACTTGTTCGGCTGAAGGCATATTGTTAGGTTCTCTTTAGTAAATAGATATGGTGGGTGTGGGATAACTTTGGATTACGTAGTGACTGTAGGCCGCAGTCATTCTCTTAATTGGTCATCTCTCCCTCCGTGTTATTACTCGTGTTTACAACCTTTTGTCCGTAGGATATTTCTCACATTATCGGCAGATCACCATTGTGGTACCCTGGTACTTTGGTTTGTCTTCGGGTCAAAGCACCCCGTCTTCTGCAATCCGACCGAAGGAGGATAAGAGGGCCATAGTTCCTCTAGCACGGACTACGTTGCTGAGTTGGAACCTCAGCAGCACTTCTCGTCAGCAGTTGACACTCGCACCCCTACACGTCGGTCAGAGATGCTGATATTTACTTAGGTATGGAATTAACTTTCTTTTTGCAGAGCACAAAACTTGCTAAATCTGTAAGTATCATATTCATTTAGTGGGAAACCCTTGCTTATGTCCTATAGCGACTCGGCAAGGTATCTTGAGATACCTTGAGATGATTTCGGGGCTTTTTTTAGTGTCCCCGCGGCCAGGTCCTCGACCAGGCCTCCACCCCCAGGAAGCAGCCCGTGACAGCTGACTAACACCCAGGTACCTATTTTACTGCTAGGTAACAGGGGCATAGGGTGAAAGAAACTCTGCCCATTGTTTCTCGCCGGCGCTTGGGATCGAACCCAGGACCACAGGATCACAAATCCAGAGTGCTGTCCGCTCGGCCGACCGGCTCTCCGGTATGCCTACATTCTTGGACTACCTAATTCACTTTTGGAGCAATTAAATGTTTCATTTGTTTTAGAAACTCAGTTTCATTTATTTAGTAGGATTTTCTTGCCTTTATTCTCTTACATTGAGTACAAGATTTCCTGCGACTTTGATTGACTAATCATTTACCATCCTAAAATTAACTTTAATTGTTAGAGATTAAAATTCCACAGGATAGTTACCAGTTGCCACGTTATCCTGTTTCTGACATTTACCATATCACAACTATATTCGTGTACATTTATTTGCTATCTTTCACCATGTTTCGTCTCCAAGCAGGTGAAATAGGGACCTTATGTCGTGCCAAGAGGACTGAATTACAAACTCTTGCACACGAGTATCAACTAGATGTTCCCCATGGAGCCAACAAAAATGAATTGCATAACTTAATTATGGATTACCTCTTAGATGAAGGGACAATTGACTCTGAAACTCACGAACCTCATTCTATTGCAGATAAACATGATTTGGCAACTATAAAACTTAAGCTCGAACTTGCAAAACTTGAGCGGGCGCAACAGCAAGAAGCTCTACAAATGAGGAAAGAAGAAGCTGCAATAAGGAAAGAAGCGCAAGAAAGAGAGGCTGCAATGAGAAAAGAAGAACAAGAAAGAGAGGCGGCCCTGAGAAAAGAGAAAGCTGCAATCAGGAAAGAAGAACAAGAACGAGAGGTGGTCCTCAAGGAACGTGAGACTGCAATATTCCGTGAGCGTGAGCGAGTACAGCTTGAAGCAAAACAGCGCCACCTGGAGATACAACGCGAGCATGAAAAACAGCAAGCGCATATGGTTATAGAATGTCGTCAACGAGAACTCACGTTGGAGACTTCACACCACACTCAGCGCCAACAAGCTACCGCTAGTCTTCCAGTAAGTTTCAATGTCTCCCATGCAAGTAAGTTAATGCCACCATTCGTTGAGACAGAGATTGATGTCTTTTTTACCACCTTTAGACCCTAGCTAATAAACTTAGCTGGCCTGCTGATCTACCCTTCTCAGAGTGCATCTTACAAGTAGAGCTGTAAGATGTAGAGTTGCAGGTAGAGCTGCAGTTACTCTCAGTACCTTAGCGTCTGAGAATGACTACGAGACCCTGAAGCAAGCAGTTTTGGACGCCTACCTTCTCTCCACCGAAAGCTACAGACGAAAATTCCGTGACCATCTGAAGGCAAGTACCACCACCTTTCTAGAATTTGCCAATACCAAGAAAAGATATTTCATGAAATGGCTGGAAGCGGCACATGTTTCTACATTTGCAGAACTCATTAACCTCATGCTAGTTGAGGAATTCTTGAGACGTGTTCCCCCTTCCGTCCATTTATATCTAGCAGATAAAGAAGAAGTCGGCTGACACCTACAGCCTCATCCACCGGCTGACACCAGAACCACCTCCCAGTAAGAAGTCTTGGTACAGTTACGATAAAGTGAGTACAGATGAAGCGAGCTCACAATTGTATTGTAAGTATTGCAAACTCTATGGACATACCATAGATAGATGTGGGAAGGCTTAATACAAGAGCAATGAATCTACTAAACCCAAACAGACTCCTCCTAAGTCCGGTAAGCCTGTGATGAATGTTGGTGTTCATGTTAATGATCTTTCTCTCTTCAGTAAACACCTGTATCCTGGAACTGTCTCTACCAACGGTACAGATTTCAAATTGAAGATCTTGAGGGACACAGCGGCTCTTCAGTCCATTATATTGAAATCAGCTGTGCCTAACATCATCACCGGGGAAACAGTCCTTATCACTGACCTCACTGCTACCACTCCATATCCACTCGCCAGAGTCCACCTGGATTGTCCCTTCGTGACCGGTGAAGTCCAAGTCGCCATCAGGGAAAAGCCTTTTCCCATGCCTGCAGTGCAACAACAAAGGGGTATTGAAAAGGGTGGGGTATTGAAAGTGTCAGCACGGGACGGAGCGCGAAACAGTGGGTGTGGGTTTGATGGGTTTAGATTTGGGAAAGACTTGGGTGAGTGCTGGTTCGGTGACAGGGTTGTTGATTTGTAGAACCAGTTGCCGCGTAGCGTGGTGGAGTGGGGTCCATCGATTGTTTCGGGCGCGAGTTGGACATGTATATGAGTGGAATTGGGTGGTTATAGATAGGAGCTGCCTCGTATGGGCCAATATGCCTTCTGCAGTTGCCTTTGTTCTACTTCTCCTGGGCAACGACTTGGCAGAAGATCTGCAACCAACCTGATCAGCAACCTGATCAGGTTGGTTGCAGATCGTCCAACCTGATCAGCACGGACAAACCCCAGGTCCCCAGGTGTGTACCTCTGTAATGGATAATCCCATCTTTGAAAATGTTCCAGCAGAGGTCCAAGAAAGTGATAAAGTTTCTCCTCCGGTTTTGGTGACCACCCGTGCACACCCGGTCGTGCAGCTACTGGCTGCACGACCGCAACCAGCTGACTCTACTGCTACCGCTGTCCTTCAAGACCCTCAGAATCTACCCCCAAACCTTACCAGTTTGGAGTTCCGTAAGTTACAGAGGGAAGATCAATCATTAACACCATTTTTCTTCCAGGCTGAGACTCAACCTGACAGTATCCCTGGGTTCTTCCTAGAGAATGAGTTGCTCTACCGCAGATACAGACCCAGCAAGCTGAAGGAGGATGACGATTGGGCCAATATCGAACAACTAGTGATTCCCACCAGCCTACGGCCCGATATTCTACACCTGGCCCATGGAGCACTTTCTCACTATGGTTTTAACAAAACCTACCACGGAATCAGGCAAGACTACTACTGGCCAGGTATGGTAAAAGACGTTAAAAAGTACGTACAACAGTGTCATACATGTCAGATGGCAGGTAAACTTAACATCTCTATTCCCCAGGCTCCATTAAAACCCATCCAGGTGCCTGCGGAACCTTTCCACAGACTCATCATAGACTGTGTTGGTCCTTTACCCTGGACCAGTTCTGGCAACGCCTATATATTAACTATCATGTGTCCTACCGCCAGATTCACCATAGCAGTTCCAGTAAAGAACATTACGGCTGCTACTGTGGTGAAACACCTATTGAAGATCTTCACCCAGTATGGATTTCCAAGAGAGGTTCAAAGCGACTGTGGCACCAACTTCACCAGTGATCTCTTCAAGAAGACACTGGAGGAGTTCAACATCACACAGGTACTGGTTGATACCTGGTTGATGGGGTTCTGAGAGTTCTTCTACTCCCCAAGCCCGGGAGAAGAAGCCAGGCTTGACTTGTGAGAGTTTGGTCCACCAGGCTGTTGCTTGGAGCGGCCAGCAGGCCCACATACCCACCACAGCCCGGTTGGTCCGGCACTCCTTGGAGGAATAAATCTAGTTTCCTCTTGAAAATGTCCACAGTTGTTCCGACAATATTTCTTATGCTTGCTGGGAGGACGTTGAACAACCGCGGACCTCTGATGTTTATACAGTGTTCTCTGATTGTGCCTATGGCACCTCTGCTCTTCACTGGTTCTATTCTACATTTTCTTCCATATCGTTCACTCCAGTACGTTGTTATTTTACTGTGTAGATTTGGTACTTGGCCCTCCAGTATCTTCCAGGTGTATATTATTTGATATCTCTCTCGTCTTCTTTCTAGTGAGTACATTTGGAGGGCTTTGAGACGATCCCAATAATTTAGGTGCTTTATTGCGTCTATGCGTGCCGTATATGTTCTCTGTACTGTTCAGCCCCTATCATCCTGCTTCACAGGGTTTTCTTGAACGTAGTCATCAGACTATTAAAGCACTCCTAAAGAAATTCTGCAATGACACCTTGAAGGACTGGGATAAACAACTAGATCTCATTATGTGCATTTTCAGAAGTCTCCCAAATGAGTGACGAGACAGCAACTAACAACCGTCGCGGTCGGACGTGCTCGCGTTGCTCCAACTCTTCTCTCTCGCACCTAGTACTGCAGGGTGGATAAACAATTGGCAGCAGACTTGCGTCTCTCTAGATGGTCAGACCCCGATTGATTGATTGATAAAGATTAAGCCACCTAAGAGGTGGCACGGGCATGAATAGCCCGTAAGTGGTACAATTTTTTTTTCTCAGTATTCTGAGGTTGCATTTAACCATCAAGCTGTTATCGCGGGGGAGGATCCTGCTTCACAGTCTTTATGAGGGTGTCCAGCTGCTGGACACCTTTGTTGACAAGGAGAGTGGCTGTGTTGATGGCTTCAGGGTGGCCACTGCATGATTCAGGAACTCTTAAGGCTCTTCTAAGGTCATTGGTTGCTTCACATTCCAGAAGATAGTGAAGTAATGGCTTTTCTGTGACAGTTTGGCAGAAGATGCACTCTCTCTGTCGGGGTTCACCAATCTCCCAGTTGCATCTGTAACCTAGACGTAGTCAATATAGCCTAACTGCTATTTCCCTGTGGATTCCTTTTGGGATATTTAACCTTTCTAATTTGGTTGCCTGAAGATACCATGTTGCAGATGGCGAACCTTCAGCTATTCTCTGGTGCAGGTAGGCTTTGTTGAGATGTGAGAGTTTTTTGGTGATGATGTTTCTTATGTTCTCTAGGCTGGGTTGAATTGTTTTATGTATCACTGGATGACGAGTTGCCAATTTAGCAATTTCATCAGCTTTTTCATTTAATCGGATTCCAATATGGGATGGGATCCAGTTTAAAGTTATGTTGAGTCCTTTGCCTTTAGCGACTGTTCCAAGATACAAAATGGTGGTAATTATTTCCACATTATCTTTCCACTGTTTTTGTCCTAGTATTTGAAGTGCGGCTTTTGAGTCTGTGTGTATGATTGCATTTTGAGTGTTTTGTGCAATCACATATGCGAATGCCTGTTGTATGGCAAACAGCTCAGTTTGGGTTGATGATACTAGTCCTCCCAGTCTCCAATATGCCTGTACGCTGGTCGTGCAAAGAGCAGCGCCAGCACTCTCATTTTCTGTGTCCACCGATCCGTCTGTGAAGATGTGGGTGGGTCCTGCTACTGCTATGCTATACATTTGCTCTTCTATTATGCGCTTTAGGATTGTCGGATCATAGGCAGCCTTTTTCATTAGGAGGCTTTCTATTACTATTTTGAAAGTAGGCTCTTCCCACGGCGCGGAAGGAGTGTAATTTGGGTGTGGATGATCACCCTCTCTATCAAGAATCATGTTTTTTAAATGTAGTCTGTTTAGGACTTTTCCTGCTCTTGCAACCCAAGAGTTTCCATTGTTTTGGCCTAGTCCAACCACCAAGGCCTGCCGTACTGGGATTGGATCAGAAGAAATAATTATCTTACTGATAATTGTAGCTGTCCTTTGTGATATTCTTTCTTGTAGAGAGGGCAAACCCGTCTCCAGTCTTAGAGTTTCAAGCCTGGTCCACATGGGGGCTCCCAGTGCAGCTCTCATAGCATTGTTTTGGGCAACTTCAAGCTTTTTCCACTGTTGGTGTGATAGATTTGTGAGTGCAGGTGCGGCATAATCGATCACTGATCTGACTGTCTGTACATAGTATGTGCGAAGGACTTGCAGATTGGCTCCTCCAGAAAGGGAGGTTAGCGACCTGAGGATTGCCATCCGGGCCGCAGTTCGCTCTCTCAAGTAAGTGACCTCAGCATTGAAATTCATGTGTGTCCAGGATGATTCCTAGATACTGATAGGTGTCGACCTATTGGTTGACCCTGTACTGTGAGTTGGATGTTGGGCTTCGCTATTTTTATGGGCATGGCCTTTGACTTTGAGGGGTTGAGTTTGATCCCAATCTGTTTTGCCTCTTTACTGATGCAGTCTAAGCATTTGGGTGCAAGGCGCGCCGCATCCCTTCCTTTTATGATGATGACAAAGTCGTCCGCGTAGTTTAGCAGCCTGCAGTGATGTGGGAGTTTCAACCTCATTATTCTTTCCATTAAACAGTTGAAGAGAAGAGGGCTGAGAATACCTCCTTGCGGTGAGCCATTTTCATGTCTTTTGTACTCAGAGACTGTGCCATGAAGTTTCACTCTTGCTTCTCTGTTTATGAGACAGTTTTTGGCCCAGGAGAGCAGGTTGCCTCTGACCTCTTTGTCAATGAGGCAGCAGAGAATAGCTGGGGCGCTAGCCAGTTCAAAGGCTTTTTCGAGGTCCAGGAATATCAGCTTTCCTGGTCTGTCATTCATGTGGGCTAACAGAGTTGTAATACATTCCACTGTGCCAACCCCTCTTCTATAGGCATACATGTCATGGTGCAGTTTAGGCATTTTCCACTCCAGTCTTGGCTGCACAGATTTGAAGAGAGATGGGCCTGGGATTAGCTGGATCTTTGGGATCGGCACTATGTCTGCTCTATTCCAAGCAGAAGGTCTAGTTTGAGAAGTCCAGGCTAAATTAATTAACCTTAGGTATGCAGCGTCTCCCTCTGGGCCGAGGTTTCTAATAATTTTATAGGTTATTTTGTCGGCTCCAGGGGATGTATCCTTGGAGTTTTTCTTAGCCCGATTGAGCTCATCCAGTGTGAAGGGGGCATTAGTGTCAGAGACTTCTTCACATGCTGTAAGGATTCTGTGCCACCTTTCTTCCTCTAGTCCGGTCTGTACTGCTAATACATCTGGTGGAAGTTGATTGCTGGCTGCTCTCTCTGCAAACCTGGTTGCCAGTACTTCGGCTTCCTGTTGAGGATCCTTGGGGGTGTGGAGCTTTAGGTGTTTTATTCACTTTGGCCCGGTGAATTTGCTGCCACATCTCTCCGATAGAGGTGTGTTCATTCAGGTGTGAACACCATTCCAGCCACTTTTGTTCTTTTATTTGTCTGGTCTCTCGATGTACATGTTCCTTGACCTCACAAAGTAAGATCCTGTTGCGGTCACTTGGCTGCTTTTTGTATAGCTTTCTTGTTCTATTGAGTCTAAGGTTGAGTTCTTTGACACGTTCGCAATAGTACCAATGATCTTTATGGTGTCCGGTGGACTGTTTTTTCAGTGGGATTGAGTGGTTGGCTGCACTTTGAATCGCTTTGACAAATTCTTGTTCTGCCTGATTAATGTCTTCGGGAAGATCATAGTTTCTTTGCCACTCTGAAATGAGGTTTTGAAATCGGTCCCAGTTTGCTAAAGCAAAGTTCCAGGCTTCAGATGGAGGTGGGGTGGGTAGGTCTAACTGAAGATCAATTTGGACCCCATAGTGGTCGCTTGTGAGTGTGGGCTCAACTGACCATGTTGCTGCATCTCTTAGGGAGGCTGACACGAAGGTTAGGTCTAATCTGCCTCCTTGGATGTGGGTAGGTTCACTCTTGTTTAGGATTTGTATTTCTGGAAGCTGGTCCAGTAGATGTGTAATGTGTATGCCGGCTTCATTTGTTTTGTTAGAGCCCAGTGCCAATCGATGATGGGCATTAAAATCTCCACAAATGATTGTGTTTGTTGTTGTCGCGTGTCCAAATAACACAGAGAGATCCATTTCGGCTTGTGGAGACCTGTACACATTGAACACTTCAAGTTTGTCGTGTCTTAGCTCAATGGTGACTCCCATTACCTCTGTCCCTGCTCCACAATTGGGTGGGCTGGTTATGGATTTGGAGATCAGGTCACATTTTACATAGATTGCACATCCCCTGGATTGCCCATTGATCCATGGAAGGAAGAAGCCTCGATAGCCTGAGATTTTAGGTTCTAATCCGGCTCGAAGCAAGCTCTCCTGTAGTATCAGGATGTCTATGCCCTTGGTTGCTGCTATGCATTGCAAGTGTTGCAATTTAGTGCCCAGTCCTTGCGCATTCCATTGTAGGATCTTTAGAATTCCAGGTTCTTGGAATTTGCTGATAATTCCGTGGTATCCATGGAGTCTGATGAACACGCAATGGAAGTTGCAATTGGTGTATAGGTTCTTAGTGGACCTGAAATTGACTCATCAATGTCGCTTTCAGACGAGCTGGACTCTATCTGCTTTTTATGGGGGTGTCTCCTGCCCTGCTGTCTTGACGGTGTGGATATTACATCTTCGAATTTTTTGAGCTTGTGCTCAATTGTTTTCCGAGTCTCTTTGGTTTGCTTGATTCCATGTGAAGACAGCAGACTTTCGATCAACTCAGTGATCAAAGTTTTGAGCATTGGCCAGAGAGCGTTCAGTTCAGTGGGAGCACTATTTAATGTTGTGCAGGTTAGGGGCCTAGTGGCTTTTAGACCCTTCTCGGTGGTAACTTTGGCACTGGAATTGCTACTCCTATTGTCCCCAGTGTGCTTGCTGGATGAAATGGGAGGCCGACTGCTTTGAACATGATTCTTGTGTCCTCCATCTTTCTTTTTGTCCTGTACTGTCTTCTCACCCTTCATCGTGGCCGATGGTGAAGGGCCGTGTGCCCCCTCTTCCTGAATGGGTAGACCCCACGCGGTTTTAGTGGGCATGGGAGCTGGTATTCGTTTTGGTGGGGGTTTCGGCTCCGCTGTGGGCGTGGTGGGGTTCGTTTGAAGCCTTTTGAGCCTTTCAGGGCATTTCAAGTTCCAGGCATGATGTGCCTTGGAACAATTTGGGCATTTTGCTTGAACAGGGTGGTTTGCCTTGAATTTATCAATACATGTTTTTGTATCATGGGGCTGGCTGCAGACTCCGCACCTCACTGGGCGTTGGCAGCCATCTTTGTGATGCCCAAATCTCTGACATCTAAAGCATCTTAGGGGTTCTGGGGTGTAAGGCCTGTGTTGGAACACGCCTCAGATTCCAAGGTCAAGTTTCTCTGGGATCCGTCCTCTTACTGTGAGAAGGACTTGTCGAGTTTCCTGTTTTGTGGTTCGTACTTGGCATCTCTCTGCTGACACCACATAGTTCAGCTTTTCGAGATGGCCAAGGGTCATATGCAAGGGATAGTGGAGGACAATGATTTTACTTATTTTATCCTCTGGTTACAGTTCCTCACATTTTGCGTAATTTTTTAGAATCGTAGCAGCCGACTCGTCTTTAGGCCTCAGAATGTATTCTCCTTTGAGATTAGGTTTTGCTCTGACCTGGAGCTGGAGGTACTCTTTTTCCAGGTCCACTACAGTAGCGTAGGAAGACTTACCTTCCGTGTGCTGCACTTTGAAGACTGGAAGCGTAGATCTGGTCTGAGGCGCTGGGAGAGCTGGAGAAGCTGGAGAGATTAATGGGCGATGGGTCGTCATGGAGTGGCTTGTCCTGTTAGCCTTATTCACGTGATGCCTCTCGCCGTCACTTTCGGAACTAGTATCCATTATCGATGGTCTTTTCCTACACTGAGCAGCATTGCTGGATCGATTATAAGTCAATTGGAATTCCATGATGAAATTCAAATGATCACTTGTGGAGTGGTCTGGTGAGTGAAGGATGCTTGTGAAGCGGTTCGTGGCAGGAGTGAGCTGAATGGTCAGACCCCACTCCTAACTTGGTATTTTATGCCGGGTAGAGATGGGAGGCCATCTTCAGTGACGTGCAGTCTTTGAGAGAGAACCTTCTTCCACCATGCATCACAAGCACTTCAAGGTCAGGGGTACGCCCCTTGACGATCAATGCATTCACCAAGCCATCCCTCCTGAAGCTATTCAAGGATGTAACACCTGACGACATCGAACAAGAAGGCACCAACTTCGTTTTTCGTTTCACCAACGAACAAGACATAGACAAACTGTTGAAACGTGAACATCTATTTCGTTTAGATCACCACCTCAATCTCCACTTCCCACGC
Source organism: Procambarus clarkii (assembly GCF_040958095.1). Classification (NCBI taxonomy): domain Eukaryota; kingdom Metazoa; phylum Arthropoda; class Malacostraca; order Decapoda; family Cambaridae; genus Procambarus; species Procambarus clarkii. Next base: position 17,067,406 of record NC_091183.1, read on the forward strand.
CAGTTGCTTCGTGCCCGGTCTGTCATTGTCAGTGAGCTCAGCCACTGGATCAAGGAACGGATTGATGAGGCACCTTACACTGGAGAACTTGCAGAGAACATCGAAAACGAGAACCCGGGCTTGATGGTACTTGAAACTTCTTTGTGCAACAGCCGCACCTAGAAGGTCACCTTCTGCACTGTGAATCAGGCTACCCAAGTTTTCACAGGTGGCTTCTTCTGCTATGGAGTCCACGTCCCGTCATTCCGAGTGAAGATGGAAAGAATCTACAATATCACCCAATGCTTCCGATGCCATGACTACTCTCACCAAACCAACAAGTGCCAACAGACCATCCAGAAATTCAGCAATTGCGCGAAAGACCACCACTATTCGATCTGCACCTCCAATAAACCATGCTGCCTGCTCTCCAACGGCGAATATATCCCAATCTCCCATCAATGTCCACGCAGACAAGAAGTCATCAAAAACTTGGAGACCCAGGAGAAATCCAAAACTTCCTCGACCTCTGCACCAGCTCCAACTCTACAACTACCACCTCAGCCTCTACATTCAACATCCAAGCAGCCACCTTCCCGAAGCTTCAGGGAGGAGGAACTATCGCCACTGCACACCATCCTGGTATTGTCTCTACTACCCACTGGGGACCTAGTTCCCAGTCACCCAGCCACTCATCGAGCCAGACACCGCCGCCTCCATCCCAACCCGCCCAACCAGAGACAAAGCTGATTGGGCAGAGCACAGTAAAAACTTTGATATCAACAGCCAGAATGACTGCTGGCAATAACCCTCGAGAATTTGTGAGGCTTTTGAAAATTCTTTACAAGGCGAATGGTCTCCCTACCTTCATTATTCCTGAAGAAGTCTTCAACGCTCCAGGTTCAACTCCAACAACTGACCCTGTAGAGGATGCCGACTCTACATCCGACGACGACGATTCCGCCACTCCAGATCCTGTTCGGGTACCCACAGCTCACAAGACTCCTGTGACCCCCACTTTTGCAACACTTCCAGTTACTAACCATGACATCACTGTGAACGCGGCCACGCTTTCAGACATACTGTCGGCTCCTGCTCCACACGTTTCTCCAGCTGCTGTCCCTTCACTCGTCTCAGAGACGAATTCCGCTGCAATCGACCCTTGGTGTGACCCTATAGAGGGTACCAACTATGCAGCCCCTTCTGCTGCAGCATTTATAAGTGTTTGCCAGGGTGCTTAAAGAATGCAAAGAGGAGCTTTGTGACCCACTGTCAACCATATTTAATAAATCAATAGAGTCAGGCAGAGTGCCAGAGTTTTGGAAAGTTGCTAATGTGATACCAGTTTTAAGAAAGGAGATAGATCACTTGCGTCTAACTATCGACCAATTAGCCTAACGTCTATTGTGGGAAAGTTACTCGAATCTATAATAGCAAATAAAATTCGTCTTCATCTTGAAAAACATAAATTAATAATTGAGTCGCAACATGAGTTTTATAAATGGCCGTTCATGTATAACAAATTTGTTATCTCTTTATTCTAGCATTGTTGAGGCAGTTGATAGTGGTAGGGATTGCGATGTTGTGTACCTTGACTTTAGCAAAGCTTTTGATACAGTGCCACATGAAAGACTGATTAAAAAGATAGTCTCATGGTATTGGGGGTGCTATATTAAGCTGGATTAGGGCATAGCTATACCAAAGGAAACAGAGAGTTAGTATAAATGGAGTCAAGTCAGAGTGGGAAAATGTTGTAAGTGGGGTGCCTCAGGGCTCTGTCCTGGGACCTCTGTTGTTTATAATATATATAAATGATTTAGATTCAGGTTTGAGTAGCAACATTTGCAAATTTGCCGATGATACGAAAATCGGTAAGGAAATTAATTCGGAGGAGGACTCACTATCACTTCAAGTTGATCTAGATAGGGTTTTGAAATGCTCGAAGGATTGGCACATGCAGTTTAATGCTGATAAATGTAAAGTTCTGAGGTTAGGTAATGATGATAGGGTTACAAGATACGAGCTAGATGGTGTTGAGATTGCGAAGTCGAATTGCGAAAGGGATCTGGGAGTTATGATTAGTAAGATTTTAAAACAAAAGGATCAATGCATAAATGTTCGTAATAAGGCAAATCGGACACTTGGATTTATTAATCGCAGCGTTAGTAACAAGACACCTGGTGTGGTTTTCAAGCTATATCTTGCTCTAGTTAGGCCCCATTTAGATTATGCAGTTCAGTTTTGGTCGCCGTATTATAGAATGGATATAAATTCACTTGAACGTGTCCAGCGTAGGATGACTAAGTTAATTCCCCAAATTAGAAATCTTTCATATGAAGAAAGATTAACAAAGCTTAAGTTGCATTCACTGGAAAGGCGAAGAGTTAGGGGTGACATGATAGAGGTTTACAAGTGGGTGAATGAACATAACAAAGGGGATATTAATAGGGTATTAAAAGTATCAACACAAGACAGAACACGAAACAATGGGTATAAATTGGATAAGTTTAGATTTAGGAAAGACTTGGGTAAATACTGGTTCAGTAACAGGGTTGTTGATTTGTGGAACGAATTGCCGCGTAACGTGGTGGAGGTGGGGTCCCTCGATTGTTTCAAGCGTGGGTTGGACATGTATATGAGTGGGATTGGGTGGTTATAGATAGGAGCTGCCTCGTATGGGCCTTCTGCAGTTACCTTTGTTCTTATGTTCTTAGGTTAGTACCTACCACTGCTACTGAACCTCCAAGAACTCAACCTTCAAGACATCAACCTTCAAGACATCAACCTTCAAGAACTCAACCTTCAAGAACTCTACCCCAGCGTGTCAACACCCCTGCTCTTCACTCATCTGATGAAGAAGGATCTGTTGGAACACCATCACTCCCAAGAAAACATCACCTCCAACATCAACACGAAACGTGACCACCAAGACCGACAAGCCCAAAAAGAAGACCAACGATCAAAGTTTGGTGAAATCAACAAGGAAGAAGACTACTAACGAACTGACTTCACATCAACATCTGACATCAAACCTCCACTGCCAGCTGCTGGCGTTCCCGGCCCCTGTGTGTACTGCAAATGACACCCTACTCAATTTAACTTCCAAAGTTCCAAACTTCCAAAGACTCCTCTTGGGGAGCCGGTCGGCCGAGTGGACAGCACGCTGGGCTTGTGATCCTGTGGTCCTGGGTTCGATCCCAAGCGCCGGCGAGAAACAATGGGCAGAGTTTCTTTCACCCTATGCCCCTGTTACCTAGCAGTAAAATAGGTACCTGGGTGTTAGTCAGCTGTCACGGGCAGCTTCCTGGGGGTGGAGGCCTGGTCGAGGACCGGGCCGCGGGGACACTAAAGCCCTGAAATCATCTCAAGATAACCTCAAGATAACCTCCATCTGATCAAGTTCAAATCCGCGGTGGTTCGGCCACCGATCTTTCATCTCCTTTTCACCTCATCCCCGGATCCTTGCTCAAGATTTCTGCAGCCTCGCCCTGTTCTTCCATCCCCTGCTTGCCAGCTCTATGGACGTTTTCAAGTGGCCCCAATGAGTCTCTAGGAGTATCTCCTTATGAGATGCTCTACGGACGTAAGTGCCGTACTCCTCTCAAAGCTTTCAAAGACTCTCTACGTAATGCCACCTTCAGTGACCCTCAGAATGTGCCCCAGTTTCTTCAAAACTTAAAACACATAAGAACAAAGGCAACTGCAGAAGGCCTATTGGCCCATACGAGGCAGCTCCTATTTATAACCACCCAATTCCCAGACCCCACCTCCAGCACGTTACGCGGTAATTGGTTCATCAACAACCCTGTTACTGAACCAGTATTTACCCAAGCATTTCCTAAATCTAAACTTATCCAATTTATACCCATTGTTTCGTGTTCTGTCTTGTGTTGATACTTTTAATACCCTATTAATATCCCCTTTGTTATGTCCATTCACCCATTTGTATACCTCAATCTTCGCCTTTCCTGTGAATGCAACTTAGGCTTTGTTAATCTTTCTTCATATGAAAGATTTCTAATTTGGGGAATTAACTTAGTCATTCCTCGCTGGACACGTTCAAGTGAATTTATATCCATTCTATAATATGGCGACCAAAACTGAACTGCATAATCAAAATGGGGCCTAACTAGAGCAAGATATAGCTTGAGAACCACACCAGGTGTCTTGTTACTAACACTGCGAGTAATAAATCCAAGTGTCCGATTTGCTTTATTACGAACATTTATGCATTGATCCTTTTGTTTTAAATTCTTACTAATCATAACTCTCAGATCCCTTTCGCAATCTCAACACTATCTAGCTCGTATCTTGTAACTCTATCATCATTACCTAACCTCAGAACTTTACATTTATCAGCATTAAACTGCATCTGCCAATCCTTTGACCATTTCAAAACCCTATCTAGATCAACTTGAAGTGATAGTGAGTCCTCCTCCGAATTAATTTCCCTACCAATTTTCGTATCATCGGCAAATTTGCAAATGTTGCTACTCAAACCTGAATCTAAATCATTTACATATATTATAAACAACAAAGGTCCCAGGACAGAGCCTTGAGGCACTCCACTTACAACATTTTCCCACTCTGACTTGATTCCATTTATACTAACTCTTTGTTTCCTTTGGTATAGCCATGCCCTAATCCAGCTTAATATAGCACCCCCAATACCATGAGACTCTATCTTTTTAATCAGTCTTTCATGTGGCAATGTATCAAAAGCTTTGCTAAAGTCAAGGTACACAACATCACAATCCTTACCACTATCAACTGCCTCAACTATGCTAGAATAAAAAGATAACAAATTTGTTAAACATGAACGGCCATTTATAAAACCATGTTGCGACTCAATTATTAATTTATGTTTTTCAAGATGAAGACAAATTTTATTTGCTGTTATACATTCGAGTAACTTTCCCACAATAGACGTTAGGCTAATTGGTCGATAGTTAGACACAAGTGATCTATCTCCTTTCTTAAAAACTGATATCACATTAGCAACTTTCCAAAACTCTGGCACTCTGCCTGACTCTATTGATTTATTAAATATGGTTGACAGTGGGTCACAAAGCTCCTCTTTGTATTCTTTAAGCACCCTGGCAAACACTTCATCCGGCCCTGGGGATTTGTTTGGTTTGAGTTTTACTATTTGTTTAAGAACATCCTTCCTGGTAACTGCTAAACTCGTCAACCTGTCCTCGTCCCCACCCACATTCACATTCTAGAGAGAGTACGTAAATTTGCTAATGACAATCTATTGAAAGCCCAAGAGAGGATGAAGACTCATTTCGACCAAAGCAGCAAAGAACAACAAAGAACAAAGAACAAAGGTAACTGCAGAAGGCCTATTGGCCCATACGAGGCAGCTCCTATCTATAACTATTTATCAGCAAATTAAGCAGCTCCTATCTATAACAGCAAATTAAGGAAATTTAAACCAGGAGACTTCGTGTTGGCATATTTTTCTATCCCAGGTTCTCCATTGCAAAACAAGTTTTCAGGACCCTACCGCATCAAGGAGTGGTAGAAACAACCACAACTACGTTCTTGAGACTCCAGATAGGCGGCGGAAGACCCAGTTGTGCCACGTCAACCTCCTGAAGCAGTATCAAGGTACTTTCCCCACTGTGTTGGTAGAAGTCTCCCCGTCCATACCTCCACAGTGAAACCTTCCCTGCTTCTCCCGAAAGCACTAACACTGTGTCGGTGCTTTCCAAATCGGAAATCCTACCTGATCTTCATCCCAATTTACAGGACTATAATAGTGCTCCTTTGCCATGTTCTAATCCTATTCTCGCCTCGCCAGATATCACGAAGCCTTTCATCCTCCAAGTCGACGCCAGTGGTACCGGCATTGGGGGTGTCCTGATGCAACAACGAGGCGAGGAGATTCTACCTGTTAGCTACTACAGCTACAAGGAACTACAGCACGATCGAAAGAGAGCTACTCTCCATCGTCCTGAACAGTGCAACTTGCACTTCGAATCGTACCTGCAAGATGCTCGGTCTACCACCATCTACTCGGACCACAATCCCCTACACTTCCTGCAGCAAGCCCAATTCAACAATCAACGGCTTCTACGATGGGCTTTATATCTGCAGAATTTCAACCTGGAGATCTTCTACATCAAGGGTTCTGACAACATCATAGCAGACGCCTTCTCCAGAGTCTATGAGGTAGAGGCAACTCCACCTACCACTCTACCACCTGAAGAAGTAACTTCACCAGGAACTGCAGGCTTCGGGGGAGAGTTGTGACGATAATCTCTTTCAAGAGAGATTGAGCCTGCTCTTCCCTACCTAAAGTTACGTTAAGTCTACAAGCATAAGATGCAACATTCAAGATACGTCCACCGGTAGCACAAAACGTCTTGACCAGGAGGCAAAACGTACCCTAAACCCCCAACTCCACACACCCTCCACGCCGGCTCGTCGTCAACCAGCCAACTCCCCATCCCAGCCTGCCTGCTCCTGATTGGTGACTCGCCGACCGCCCACCTGCACACTGCACCTCAGCGCCATCTACCTGAGTCGATGTCTGAGCCTGGACCAGCCATCAACTTCAGAATATTCTTTGTGCTCTAAGAGTTGACATCTCTCTGGCATACATAGCTTTGTATACTAAGGGAGGCCTCAGCCATAGCCAATATTCTCAGCACCATTTTACCATTTAGTATTTTGTCTCGCATTGTTTTTGCATTTATCTTTGTTATTTAATTGCACTATTCATTTCCCCGAGATTTGTCTTTATTTTTAATTATGTTTAAAGTATATATTGAAGTTTCATTGTTCATACTTTGTGTTTTACTTGTTCCTCCCTCTCAATTATCACAGACAACAGTCAAGCAGTCTATCTTTTTTTTGTAAGTGTGACCAGGCATTGAAACCTGCCATTGGAGGACTGCCGAACATCTACACTCCAACACTTTCCCGTCACATCCTAAATTAGAAATCTTTCATATCAAGAAAGATTAACAAAGCTTAAATTACATTCACTGGAAAGGCGAAAAGTTAGGGTTGACATGATAGAGGTTTACAAGTGGATGAATGGACATAACAAAGGAGATATTAATAGGGTATTAAAAGTATCAACACAAGACAGAACACGAAACAATGGGTATAAATTGGATAAGTTTAGATTTAGGAAAGAACATAAGAACAAAGGTAACTGCAGAAGGCCTATTGGCCCATACGAGGCAGCTCCTATCTATAACCACCCAATCCCACTCATTTACTTGTCCAACCCGTGCTTGAAACAATCGAGGGACCCCACATCCACCACGTTATGCAGCAATTGGTTCCACAAATCAACAACCCTGTTACTGAACCAGTATTTACCCAAGTCTTTCCTAAATCTAAACTTATCCAATTTATACCCATTGTTTCGTGTTCTGTCTTGTGTTGATACTTTTAATACCCTATTAATATCCCCTTTGTTATGTCCATTCACCCACTTGTAAACCTCTATCATGTCACTCCTAACTCTTCGCCATTCCAGTTAATGTAACTTAAGCTTTGTTAATCTTTCTTCATATGAAAGATTTCAAAATTGGGGAATTAACTTCGTCATCCTACGCTGGACACGTTCAAGTGAATTTATATCCATTCTATAATATGACGACCAAAACTGAACTGCATAATCTAAATGGAGGCTAACTAGAGCAAGATATAGCTTAAGAACCACACCAGGTGTCTTGTTACTAACGCTTCGATTAATAAATCCCAGTGTCCTATTCGCCTTATTACGAACATTCATGCATTGATCCTTTTGTTTTAAATTCTTACTAATCATAACTCCCAGATCCCTTTCGCAATCCGACTTCGCAATCTCAACACCATCTAGCTCGTATCTTGTAACTCTATCATCATTAAAACGGTTTAAACTGTTAGTAGATAGAGGTATGCGAATTGATTTTGAGGAAGGAGGTAATAAAAGTATGTGTTTGTGGGAGAAAGGAATTGGCAAAACGATCAGGGAAAGAGAAGGTCCGCAAAATAACAATTCACTTAGGGTATATTACACTAACAGTAGAAGTCTAAGAAATAAAATTAACGAATTAAATGCTCTTGTCTGCACAGAAAAAATAGATATTATTGCACTTACCGAAACGTGGATGAATGTAGAAAATAGAGAACTATTAGCTGAATATCAAATATATGGATTTAAACTATTTCACACAGATAGATATATTAGACGAGGAGGTGGAGTAGCCATATATGTTAGGGACAATTTGAAATGTAGTCTCAAAGAGGGAATCAAAACAGAGCCACACATAGAAACTATTTGGATTGAATTAAACGAAAAAGCTAATAATATTATAATAGGAGTAATATATAGGCCACCAAATTTAGACAGAATGGAAGCAAAGCATCTATGGGATGAAATATCTAGAGCATCTAGATCTAACAGTATTTATGTCATGGGTGACTTTAATTTTAGCGGAATAAACTGGTTGAACAAAACAGGGAATAGTGAAGCAGAAGATTTTCTAGAATTAATTGACGATTGCTTTCTTACGCAACACATTAAGGAACCAACACGGGAAAATAATATTTTAGATTTAGTGTTAACTAACAGGGAAACGCAAATTAATGACATCGAAATAGGGAGTGAGCTAGGGAGCAGTGATCACAAAGAAATCAGATTTAGCATAGAATGGAATAGACCAGTAGGAGAAAATTCTGTTAAAGTGCCAGATTTTCGAAAAGCTGATTTTAATAGCCTAAGAAATTTTTTGGGTCAAAATGATTGGAAAGTCTTGGGTATGGGGTGTGGGCCGGTCTTGGAGCGAGACATGAACCCAGCGATAGGTGACTTAAATGGGGATTTCGATGTGGATTCAATATATAACTTATTTAAGAATATTCTAAACAAAGCACAGGAACGTAGTATACCATACAAATTGAATAGATCAAATACTAATGACCCAAAGTGGATAACAAAGAATTTGAAGAACCTTATAGGTAAAAAGAGAGCTTGGTACAAAAGGATTAAAAATGGGGAGGTCACTTTAGAACAGGAATTCGTACAACTGGTTAGAAATGTTAAAAAAGAGATAAGGAAAGCAAAAAGAAACTATGAAGTTCGCATAGCAGGGCAAGCAAAGACAAATCTTAAAGGGTTTTTTCAGTTATATCGTACTAAGACTAGGGAAAGGATAGGTCCATTAAAAACTGAGACAGGTCAAATAACAGATAGTGATGAAGAGATGAGTAGTATTTTTAATAAATATTTTGTATCTGTATTTACTAAAGAGGAACTTAACAATATGCCTTCAGCCGAACAAGTCTATGTGGGTGGGGACGAGGACAGGTTGACGAGTTTAACAGTTACCAGGGAGGATGTTCTTAAACAAATAGTAAAACTCAAACCAAACAAATCCCCAGGGCCGGATGAAGTGTTTGCCAGGGTGCTTAAAGAATGCAAAGAGGAGCTTTGTGACCCACTGTCAACCATATTTAATAAATCAATAGAGTCAGGCAGAGTGCCAGAGTTTTGGAAAGTTGCTAATTTCTTACGCAACACATTAAGTGTTGTCTCAAAGAGGGAATCAAAACAGAGCCACACACAGAAACTATTTGGATTGAATTAAACGAAAAAGCTAATAATATTATAATAGGAGTAATATATAGGCCACCAAATTTAGACAGAATGGAAGCAAAGCATCTATGGGATGAAATATCTAGAGCATCTAGATCTAACAGTATTTATGTCATGGGTGACTTTAATTTTAGCGGAATAAACTGGTTGAACAAAACAGGGAATAGTGAAGCAGAAGATTTTCTAGAATTAATTGACGATTGCTTTCTTACGCAACACATTAAGGAACCAACACGGGAAAATAATATTTTAGATTTAGTGTTAACTAACAGGGAAACGCAAATTAATGACATCGAAATAGGGAGTGAGCTAGGGAGAAGTGATCACAAAGAAATCAGATTTAGCATAGAATGGAATAGACCAGTAGGAGAAAATTCTGTTAAAGTGCCAGATTTTCGAAAAGCTGATTTTAATAGCCTAAGAAATTTTTTGGGTCAAAATGATTGGAAAGTCTTGGGTATGGGGTGTGGGCCGGTCTTGGAGCGAGACATGAACCCAGCGATAGGTGACTTAAATGGGGATTTCGATGTGGATTCAATATATAACTTATTTAAGAATATTCTAAACAAAGCACAGGAACGTAGTATACCATACAAATTGAATAGATCAAATACTAATGACCCAAAGTGGATAACAAAGAATTTGAAGAACCTTATAGGTAAAAAGAGAGCTTGGTACAAAAGGATTAAAAATGGGGAGGTCACTTTAGAACAGGAATTCGTACAACTGGTTAGAAATGTTAAAAAAGAGATAAGGAAAGCAAAAAGAAACTATGAAGTTCGCATAGCAGGGCAAGCAAAGACAAATCTTAAAGGGTTTTTTCAGTTATATCGTACTAAGACTAGGGAAAGGATAGGTCCATTAAAAACTGAGACAGGTCAAATAACAGATAGTGATGAAGAGATGAGTAGTATTTTTAATAAATATTTTGTATCTGTATTTACTAAAGAGGAACTTAACAATATGCCTTCAGCCGAACAAGTCTATGTGGGTGGGGACGAGGACAGGTTGACGAGTTTAACAGTTACCAGGGAGGATGTTCTTAAACAAATAGTAAAACTCAAACCAAACAAATCCCCAGGGCCGGATGAAGTGTTTGCCAGGGTGCTTAAAGAATGCAAAGAGGAGCTTTGTGACCCACTGTCAACCATATTTAATAAATCAATAGAGTCAGGCAGAGTGCCAGAGTTTTGGAAAGTTGCAAATTTCTTACGCAACACATTAAGTGTTGTCTCAAAGAGGGAATCAAAACAGAGCCACACACAGAAACTATTTGGATTGAATTAAACGAAAAAGCTAATAATATTATAATAGGAGTAATATATAGGCCACCAAATTTAGACAGAATGGAAGCAAAGCATCTATGGGATGAAATATCTAGAGCATCTAGATCTAACAGTATTTATGTCATGGGTGACTTTAATTTTAGCGGAATAAACTGGTTGAACAAAACAGGGAATAGTGAAGCAGAAGATTTTCTAGAATTAATTGACGATTGCTTTCTTACGCAACACATTAAGGAACCAACACGGGAAAATAATATTTTAGATTTAGTGTTAACTAACAGGGAAACGCAAATTAATGACATCGAAATAGGGAGTGAGCTAGGGAGAAGTGATCACAAAGAAATCAGATTTAGCATAGAATGGAATAGACCAGTAGGAGAAAATTCTGTTAAAGTGCCAGATTTTCGAAAAGCTGATTTTAATAGCCTAAGAAATTTTTTGGGTCAAATTGATTGGAAAGTCTTAGGTATGGGGTGTGGGCCGGTCTTGGAGCGAGACATGAACCCAGCGATAGGTGACTTAAATGGGGATTTCGATGTGGATTCAATATATAACTTATTTAAGAATATTCTAAACAAAGCACAGGAACGTAGTATACCATACAAATTGAATAGATCGAATACTAATGACCCAAAGTGGATAACAAAGAATTTGAAGAACCTTATAGGTAAAAAGAGAGCTTGGTACAAAAGGATTAAAAATGGGGAGGTCACTTTAGAACAGGAATTCGTACAACTGGTTAGAAATGTTAAAAAAGAGATAAGGAAAGCAAAAAGAAACTATGAAGTTCGCATAGCAGGGCAAGCAAAGACAAATCCTAAAGGGTTTTTTCAGTTATATCGTACTAAGACTAGGGAAAGGATAGGTCCATTAAAAACTGAGACAGGTCAAATAACAGATAGTGATGAAGAGATGAGTAGTATTTTTAATAAATATTTTGTATCTGTATTTACTAAAGAGGAACTTAACAATATGCCTTCAGCCGAACAAGTCTATGTGGGTGGGGACGAGGACAGGTTGACGAGTTTAGCAGTTACCAGGGAGGATGTTCTTAAACAAATAGTAAAACTCAAACCAAACAAATCCCCAGGGCCGGATGAAGTGTTTGCTAGGGTGCTTAAAGAATGCAAAGAGGAGCTTTGTGACCCACTGTCAACCATATTTAATAAATCAATAGAGTCAGGCAGAGTGCCAGAGTTTTGGAAAGTTGCTAATGTGATACCAGTTTTTAAGAAAGGAGATAGATCACTTGCGTCTAACTATCGACCAATTAGCCTAACGTCTATTGTGGGAAAGTTACTCGAATCTATAATAGCAAATAAAATTCGTCTTCATCTTGAAAAACATAAATTAATAATTGAGTCGCAACATGGTTTTATAAATGGCCGTTCATGTTTAACAAATTTGTTATCTTTTTATTCTAGCATTGTTGAGGCAGTTGATAGTGGTAAGGATTGCGATGTTGTATACCTTGACTTTAGCAAAGCTTTTGATACAGTGCCACATGAAAGACTGATTAAAAAGATAGAGTCTCATGGTATTGGGGGTGCTATATTAAGCTGGATTAGGGCATGGCTATACCAAAGGAAACAGAGAGTTAGTATAAATGGAATTAAGTCAGAGTGGGAAAATGTTGTAAGTGGAGTGCCTCAAGGCTCTGTCCTGGGACCTCTGTTGTTTATAATATATATAAATGATTTAGATTCAGGTTTGAGTAGCAACATTTGCAAATTTGCCGATGATACGAAAATCGGTAGGGAAATTAATTCGGAGGAGGACTCACTATCACTTCAAGTTGATCTAGATAGGGTTTTGAAATGGTCAAAGGATTGGCAGATGCAGTTTAATGCTGATAAATGTAAAGTTCTGAGGTTAGGTAATGATGATAGAGTTACAAGATACGAGCTAGATGGTGTTGTGATTGCGAAGTCGGATTGCGAAAGGGATCTGGGAGTTATGATTAGTAAGAATTTAAAACAAAAGGATCAATGCATAAATGTTCGTAATAAGGCAAATCGGACACTTGGATTTATTAATCGCAGCGTTAGTAACAAGACACCTGGTGTGGTTCTCAAGCTATATCTTGCTCTAGTTAGGCCCCATTTAGATTATGCAGTTCAGTTTTGGTCGCCATATTATAGAATGGATATAAATTCACTTGAACGTGTCCAGCGTAGGATGACTAAGTTAATTCCCCAAATTAGAAATCTTTCATATGAAGAAAGATTAACAAAGCTTAAGTTGCATTCACTGGAAAGGCGAAGAGTTAGGGGTGACATGATAGAGGTTTACAAATGGATGAATGGACATAACCGGGGGGATATTAATAGGGTATTAAAAGTATCAACACAGGACAGAACACGAAACAATGGGTATAAATTGGATAAGTTTAGATTTAGGAAAGACTTGGGTAAATACTGGTTCAGTAACAGGGTTGTTGATTTGTGGAACCAATTGCCGCGTAACATTGTGGAGGTGGGGTCCCTCGATTGTTTCAAGCACGGGTTGGACAAGTATATGAGTGGGATTGGGTGGTTATAGAATAGGAGCTGCCTCGTATGGGCCAATAGGCCTTCTGCAGTTACCTATGTTCTTATGTTCTTATTCCATTTATACTAACTCTCTGTTTCCTTTGGTATAGCCATGCCCTAATCCAGCTTAATATAGCACCCCCAATACCATGAGACTCTATCTTTTTAATCAGTCTTTCATGTGGCACTGTATCAAAAGCTTTGCTAAAGTCAAGGTATACAACATCGCAATCCTTACCACTATCAACTGCCTCAACAATGCTAGAATAAAAAGATAACAAATTTGTTAAACATGAACGGCCATTTATAAAACCATGTTGCGACTCAATTATTAATTTATGTTTTTCAAGATGAAGACGAATTTTATTTGCTATTATAGATTCGAGTAACTTTCCCACAATAGACGTTAGGCTAATTGGTCGATAGTTAGACGCAAGTGATCTATCTCCTTTCTTAAAAACTGGTATCACATTAGCAACTTTCCAAAACTCTGGCACTCTGCCTGTCTCTATTGATTTATTAAATATGGTTGACAGTGGGTCATAAGAACATAAGAACATAAGAACAAAGGTAACTGCAGAAGGCCTATTGGCCCATACGAGGCAGCTCCTATTCTATAACCACCCAATCCCACTCATATACTTGTCCAACCCGTGCTTGAAACAATAAGAACATAAGAACATAAGAACAAAGGTAACTGCAGAAGGCCTATTGGCCCATACGAGGCAGCTCCTATTCTATAACCACCCAATCCCACTCATATACTTGTCCAACCCGTGCTTGAAACAATCGAGGGACCCCACCTCCACAATGTTACGCGGCAATTGGTTCCACAAATCAACAACCCTGTTACTGAACCAGTATTTACCCAAGTCTTTCCTAAATCTAAACTTATCCAATTTATATCCATTGTTTCGTGTTCTGTCCTGTGTTGATACTTTTAATACCCTATTAATATCCCCCCGGTTATGTCCATTCATCCACTTGTAAACCTCTATCATGTCACCCCTAACTCTTCGCCTTTCCAGTGAATGCAACTTAAGCTTTGTTAATCTTTCTTCATATGAAAGATTTCTAATTTGGGGAATTAACTTAGTCATCCTACGCTGGACACGTTCAAGTGAATTTATATCCATTCTATAATATGGCGACCAAAACTGAACTGCATAATCTAAATGGGGCCTAACTAGAGCAAGATATAGCTTGAGAACCACACCAGGTGTCTTGTTACTAACGCTGCGATTAATAAATCCAAGTGTCCGATTTGCCTTATTACGAACATTTATGCATTGATCCTTTTGTTTTAAATTCTTACTAATCATAACTCCCAGATCCCTTTCGCAATCCGACTTCGCAATCACAACACCATCTAGCTCGTATCTTGTAACTCTATCATCATTACCTAACCTCAGAACTTTACATTTACCAGCATTAAACTGCATCTGCCAATCCTTTGACCATTTCAAAACCCTATCTAGATCAACTTGAAGTGATAGTGAGTCCTCCTCCGAATTAATTTCCCTACCGATTTTCGTATCATCGGCAAATTTGCAAATGTTGCTACTCAAACCTGAATCTAAATCATTTATATATATTATAAACAACAGAGGTCCCAGGACAGAGCCTTGAGGCACTCCACTTACAACATTTTCCCACTCTGACTTGATTCCATTTATACTAACTCTCTGTTTCCTTTGGTATAGCCATGCCCTAATCCAGCTTAATATAGCACCCCCAATACCATGAGACTCTATTTTTTTAATCAGTCTTTCATGTGGCACTGTATCAAAAGCTTTGCTAAAGTCAAGGTATACAACATCGCAATCCTTACCACTATCAACTGCCTCAACAATGCTAGAATAAAAAGATAACAAATTTGTTAAACATGAACGGCCATTTATAAAACCATGTTGCGACTCAATTATTAATTTATGTTTTTCAAGATGAAGACGAATTTTATTTGCTATTATAGATTCGAGTAACTTTCCCACAATAGACGTTAGGCTAATTGGTCGATAGTTAGACGCAAGTGATCTATCTCCTTTCTTAAAAACTGGTATCACATTAGCAACTTTCCAAAACTCTGGCACTCTGCCTGACTCTATTGATTTATTAAATATGGTTGACAGTGGGTCACAAAGCTCCTCTTTGCATTCTTTAAGCACCCTAGCAAACACTTCATCCGGTCCTGGGGATTTGTTTGGTTTGAGTTTTACTATTTGTTTAAGAACATCCTCCCTGGTAACTGCTAAACTCGTCAACCTGTCCTCGTCCCCACCCACATAGACTTGTTCGGCCCCGAACAAGGGAGGGACCCCACCTCCACAATGTTACGCGGCAATTGGTTCCACAAATCAACAACCCTGTTACTGAACCAGTATTTACCCAAGTCTTTCCTAAATCTAAACTTATCCAATTTATACCCATTGTTTCGTGTTATGTCCTGTGTTGATACTTTTAATACCCTATTAATATCCCCCCGGTTATGTCCATTCATCCACTTGTAAACCTCTATCATGTCACCCCTAACTCTTCGCCTTTCCAGTGGGTCACAAAGCTCCTCTTTGCATTCTTTAAGCACCCTGGCAAACACTTCATCCGGCCCTGGGGATTTGTTGTAGCAACATTTGCAAATTTGCCGATGATACGAAAATCGGTAGGGAAATTAATTCGGAGGAGGACTCACTATCACTTCAAGTTGATCTAGATAGGGTTTTGAATTGGTCGAAGGATTGGCAGATGCAGTTTAATGCTGATAAATGTAAAGTTCTGAGGTTAGGTAATGATGATAGGGTTACAAGATACGAGCTACATGGTGTTGAGATTGCGAAGTCGAATTGCGAAAGGGATCTGGGAGTTATGATTAGCAAGAATTTAAAACAAAAGGATCAATGCATAAATGTTCGTAATAAGGCAAATCGGACACTTGGATTTATTAATAGCAGCATTAGTAACAAGACACCTGGTGTGGTTCTCAAGCTATATCTTGCTCTAGGTAGGCCCCATTTAGATTATGCAGTTCAGTTTTGGTAGCCATATTATAGAATGGATATAAATTCACTTGAACGTGTCCAGCGTAGGATGACTAAGTTAATTCCCCAAATTAGAAATCTTTCATATGAAGAGAGATTAACAAAGCTTAAGTTGCATTCACTGGAAAGGCGAAGAGTTAGGGGTGACATGATAGAGGTTTACAAGTGGGTGAATGGACATAACAAAGGGGATATTAATAGGGTATTAAAAGTATCAACACAAGACAGAACACGAAACAATGGGTATAAATTGGATAAGTTTAGATTTAGGAAAGACTTGGGTAAATACTGGTTCAGTAACAGGGTTGTTGATTTGTGGAACCAATTGCCGCGTAACATTGTGGAGGTGGGGTCCCTCGACTGTTTCAAGCATGGGTTGGAGATGTATATGAGTGGGATTGGGTGGTTATAAATAGGAGCTGCCTTGTAGGTGCCAACAGACCTTCTGCAGTTGCCTTTGTTCTTATGTTCTTACTCATCTCCTTGTCATTGTTGTTATATTATCATATCATAGCAATATGGAAGTTGTAGTGAAGGACCTGGTGACTCTAGTGGGAGCCCTGAGGACAGAGTTGGACTCTCTGCGGGAGGAGGTGCGTCAGCTTAAAAAACAACGAGAAGTAACGAAGGAGGAGACCAGCAGTAAAGAGACCTCGTCTTGGAGAGTTGCGAAAGACAGGGGCCTTAAGAAGACTTTGATAAAGCCGCCTTCAAACGCCATAGCAACTTCAAATTCATTTGACGTTTTGGAGGACGAGTGCTGTGGAGAGACTGTGGATCGCGCAAAAGGGAAAGCAACGAAGAGAAAGGAAGCGCAGGCCCCTCAGAAAGTAAAGGAAGTACCTAAGCAAACATTAGTTGTGGGAGATTCCCAGATAAGGTATTTGGATAGAACGTTTTGTGCTAGAGATAGGGGGAACAGGTTAAGGGTTTGCTATCCCGGAGCTGGCATTGGTGATATTATAAACAACATGAATGATATTATGGCTGGTAATGGGAACAATCCCATTATTTGCATTAGCGTGTGAGGAAATGATGTTGGTCGAGTCAGGAGTGAGGAACTGATTCAGAGGTATAAAACAGCCATAGAGTTAGTTAGGAGCAAGGGAGGAATCCCGATCATATGTGGCATTCTTCCAAGAAAGGGAGTGGGAAATGAATGGATATCGAGGGCACTTGGTGTCAATTGCCGGCTGGAAAGATATTGCAAATCAAATGCAATATCTTTCATAGACAACTGGGAACACTTCTATGGAAGAAATGAAATGTATGCTCGTGATGGGGTGCATCTATCGAGAGCTGGGGTTGTTGCTGTTGCGAACTCGCTAGAAGAAGTGGTTAGAGGTGTTTGTTTGGGTTTAAACTGTTAGTAGATAGAGGTATGGGAATTGATTTGGAGGAAGGAGGTAATAAAAGTATGTGTTTGTGGGAGAAAGGAATTGGCAAAACGATCAGGGAAAGAGAAGGTCCGCAAAATAACAATTCACTTAGGGTATATTACACTAACAGTAGAAGTCTAAGAAATAAAATTAACGAATTAAATGCTCTTGTCTGCACAGAAAAAATAGATATTATTGCACTTACCGAAACGTGGATGAATGTAGAAAATAGAGAACTATTAGCTGAATATCAAATATATGGATTTAAACTATTTCACACAGATAGATATATTAGACGAGGAGGTGGAGTAGCCATATATGTTAGGGACAATTTGAAATGTAGTCTCAAAGAGGGAATCAAAACAGAGCCACACACAGAAACTATTTGGATTGAATTAAACGAAAAAGCTAATAATATTATAATAGGAGTAATATATAGGCCACCAAATTTAGACAGAATGGAAGCAAAGCATCTATGGGATGAAATATCTAGAGCATCTAGATCTAACAGTATTTATGTCATGGGTGACTTTAATTTTAGCGGAATAAACTGGTTGAACAAAACAGGGAATAGTGAAGCAGAAGATTTTCTAGAATTAATTGACGATTGCTTTCTTACGCAACACATTAAGGAACCAACACGGGAAAATAATATTTTAGATTTAGTGTTAACTAACAGGGAAACGCAAATTAATGACATCGAAATAGGGAGTGAGCTAGGGAGCAGTGATCACAAAGAAATCAGATTTAGCATAGAATGGAATAGACCTGTAGGAGAAAATTCTGTTAAAGTGCCAGATTTTCGAAAAGCTGATTTTAATAGCCTAAGAAATTTTTTGGGTCAAATTGATTGGAAAGGCTTGGGTATGGGGTGTGGGCCGGTCTTGGAGCGAGACATGAACCCAGCGATAGGTGACTTAAATGGGGATTTCGATGTGGATTCAATATATAACTTATTTAAGAATATTCTAAACAAAGCACAGGAACGTAGTATACCATACAAATTGAATAGATCGTATACTAATGACCCAAAGTGGATAACAAAGAATTTGAAGAACCTTATAGGTAAAAAGAGAGCTTGGTACAAAAGGATTAAAAATGGGGAGGTCACTTTAGAACAGGAATTCGTACAACTGGTTAGAAATGTTAAAAAAGAGATAAGGAAAGCAAAAAGAAACTATGAAGTTCGCATAGCAGGGCAAGCAAAGACAAATCCTAAAGGGTTTTTTTCAGTTATATCGTACTAAGACTAGGGAAAGGATAGGTCCATTAAAAACTGAGACAGGTCAAATAACAGATAGTGATGAAGAGATGAGTAGTATTTTTAATAAATATTTTGTATCTGTATTTACTAAAGAGGAACTTAACAATATGCCTTCAGCCGAACAAGTCTATGTGGGTGGGGACGAGGACAGGTTGACGAGTTTAGCAATTACCAGGGAGGATGTTCTTAAACAAATAGTAAAACTCAAACCAAACAAATCCCCAGGGCCGGATGAAGTGTTTGCTAGGGTGCTTAAAGAATGCAAAGAGGAGCTTTGTGACCCACTGTCAACCATATTTAATAAATCAATTGAGTCAGGCAGAGTGCCAGAGTTTTGGAAAGTTGCTAATGTGATACCAGTTTTTAAGAAAGGAGATAGATCACTTGCGTCTAACTATCGACCAATTAGCCTAACGTCTATTGTGGGAAAGTTACTCGAATCTATAATAGCAAATAAAATTCGTCTTCATCTTGAAAAACATAAATTAATAATTGAGTCGCAACATGGTTTTATAAATGGCCGTTCATGTTTAACAAATTTGTTATCTTTTTAGTCTAGCATTGTTGAGGCAGTTGATAGTGGTAAGGATTGCGATGTTGTATACCTTGACTTTAGCAAAGCTTTTGATACAGTGCCACATGAAAGACTGATTAAAAAAATAGAGTCTCATGGTATTGGGGGTGCTATATTAAGCTGGATTAGGGCATGGCTATACCAAAGGAAACAGAGAGTTAGTATAAATGGAATCAAGTCAGAGTGGGAAAATGTTGTAAGTGGAGTGCCTCAAGGCTCTGTCCTGGGACCTCTGTTGTTTATAATATATATAAATGATTTAGATTCAGGTTTGAGTAGCAACATTTGCAAATTTGCCGATGATACGAAAATCGGTAGGGAAATTAATTCGGAGGAGGACTCACTATCACTTCAAGTTGATCTAGATAGGGTTTTGAAATGGTCAAAGGATTGGCAGATGCAGTTTAATGCTGATAAATGTAAAGTTCTGAGGTTAGGTAATGATGATAGAGTTACAAGATACGAGCTAGATGGTGTTGTGATTGCGAAGTCGGATTGCGAAAGGGATCTGGGAGTTATGATTAGTAAGAATTTAAAACAAAAGGATCAATGCATAAATGTTCGTAATAAGGCAAATCGGACACTTGGATTTATTAATCGCAGCGTTAGTAACAAGACACCTGGTGTGGTTCTCAAGCTATATCTTGCTCTAGTTAGGCCCCATTTAGATTATGCAGTTCAGTTTTGGTCGCCATATTATAGAATGGATATAAATTCACTTGAACGTGTCCAGCGTAGGATGACTAAGTTAATTCCCCAAATTAGAAATCTTTCATATGAAGAAAGATTAACAAAGCTTAAGTTGCATTCACTGGAAAGGCGAAGAGTTAGGGGTGACATGATAGAGGTTTACAAGTGGATGAATGGACATAACCGGGGGGATATTAATAGGGTATTAAAAGTATAAACACAGGACAGAACACGAAACAATGGATATAAATTGGATAAGTTTAGATTTAGGAAAGACTTGGGTAAATACTGGTTCAGTAACAGGGTTGTTGATTTGTGGAACCAATTGCCGCGTAACATTGTGGAGGTGGGGTCCCTCGATTGTTTCAAGCACGGGTTGGACAAGTATATGAGTGGGATTGGGTGGTTATAGAATAGGAGCTGCCTCGTATGGGCCAATAGGCCTTCTGCAGTTACCTTTGTTCTTATGTTCTTATGTTCTTATGTTATCCGTTATTTGACCTGTCTCAGATTTTAATGGACCTATCCTTTCCCTAGTCTTAGTTCGATATAACTGAAAAAACCCTTTAGGATTTGACTTTGCTTGCTCTGCTAGGCGAACTTCATAGTTTCTTTTTGCTTTCCTAATCTCTTTTTTAACATTTCTAACCAGTTGTATGAATTCCTGTTCTAACCTGACTTCCCCATTCTTAATCATTTTGTACCTAGCTCTCTTTTTACCTATAAGGTTTTTTAAATTATTTGTTATCCACTTTGGGTCATTAGTATTCGATCTATTCAATTTGTATGGTATACTACGTTCCTGTGATTTGTTTAGAATATTCTTAAATAAGTTATATATTAAATCCACATCGAAATCCCCTTTTACGTCACCTGTCGCTGGGTTCATGTCTCGCTCTAAGACCGACTCACACCCCATACCCAAGACTTTACAATCTTTTTGATCCAAAAAATTTCTAAGGCTATTAAAATCAGCTTTTCGAAAATCTGGCACTTTAACAGAATTTTCTCCTACAGGTCTATTCCATTCTATGCTAAATCTGATTACTTTGTGATCACTGTTCCCTAGCTCACTCCCTATTTCGATGTCATTAATTTGTGTTTCCCTGTTAGTTAACACTAAAGCTAAAATATTATTTCCCTCGTTGGTACCTTAATGTGTTGCGTAAGAAAGCAATCGTCAATTAATTCTAGAAAATCTTCTGCTTCACTATTCCCTTTTTTGTTCACCCAGTTTATTCCACTAAAATTAAAGTCACCCATGACATAAATACTGTTAGATCTAGATGCTCCAGATATTTCATCCCATAGATGCTTTGCTTCCATTCTGTCTAAATTTGGTGGCCTATATATAACTCCTATTATAATATTATTTGCTTTTTCGTTTAATTCTATCCAAATAGTTTCTGTGTGTAGCTCAGTTTTGATTCCCTTTTTGAGACTACATTTCAAATTGTCCCTAACATATATGGCTACTCCCTCTCCTCGTCTAATATATCTATCTGTGTGAAATAGTTTAAATCCATTTATCTGATATTCAGCTAATAGTTCTCTATTTTCTACATTCATCCACGTTTCGGTAAGTGCAATAATATCTATTTTTTCTGTGCAGACAAGAGCATTTAATTCAATAATTTTATTTCTTAGACTTCTGCTGTTAGTGTAATATATCCTAAGTGAATTGTTATTTTGAGGCCCTTTTCTTTCCCTGGTCATTTTGCCAAATCTTTTCTCCCACGAACACATACTTTTATTACCTCCTTCCTCCAAATCAATTCCCATACTACTATCTACTAACAGTTAAAACCCAAACAAACACCTCTAACCACTGGTTCCAACGAGTTCGCAACAATTAGCCTAACGTCTATTGTGGGAAAGTTACTCGAATCTATAATAGCAAATAAAATTCGTCTTCATCTTGAAAAACATAAATTAATAATTGAGTCGCAACATGGTTTTATAAATGGCCGTTCATGTTTAACAAATTTGTTATCTTTTTATTCTAGCATTGTTGAGGCAGTTGATAGTGGTAAGGATTGCGATGTTGTATACCTTGACTTTAGCAAAGCTTTTGATACAGTGCCACATGAAAGACTGATTAAGAAAATAGAGTCTCATGGTATTGGGGGTGCTATATTAAGCTGGATTAGGGCATGGCTATACCAAAGGAAACAGAGAGTTAGTATAAATGGAATCAAGTCAGAGTGGGAAAATGTTGTAAGTGGAGTGCCTCAAGGCTCTGTCCTGGGACCTCTGTTGTTTATAATATATATAAATGATTTAGATTCAGGTTTGAGTAGCAACATTTGCAAATTTGCCGATGATACGAAAATCGGTAGGGAAATTAATTCGGAGGAGGACTCACTATCACTTCAAGTTGATCTAGATAGGGTTTTGAAATGGTCAAAGGATTGGCAGATGCAGTTTAATGCTGATAAATGTAAAGTTCTGAGGTTAGGTAATGATGATAGAGTTACAAGATACGAGCTAGATGGTGTTGTGATTGCGAAGTCGGATTGCGAAAGGGATCTGGGAGTTATGATTAGTAAGAATTTAAAACAAAAGGATCAATGCATAAATGTTCGTAATAAGGCAAATCGGACACTTGGATTTATTAATCGCAGCGTTAGTAACAAGACACCTGGTGTGGTTCTCAAGCTATATCTTGCTCTAGTTAGGCCCCATTTAGATTATGCAGTTCAGTTTTGGTCGCCATATTATAGAATGGATATAAATTCACTTGAACGTGTCCAGCGTGGGATGACTAAGTTAATTCCCCAAATTAGAAATCTTTCATATGAAGAAAGATTAACAAAGCTTAAGTTGCATTCACTGGAAAGGCGAAGAGTTAGGGGTGACATGATAGAGGTTTACAAGTGGATGAATGGACATAACCGGGGGGATATTAATAGGGTATTAAAAGTATCAACACAGGACAGAACACGAAACAATGGATATAAATTGGATAAGTTTAGATTTAGGAAAGACTTGGGTAAATACTGGTTCAGTAACAGGGTTGTTGATCTGTGGAACCAATTGCCGCGTAACATTGTGGAGGTGGGGTCCCTCGATTGTTTCAAGCACGGGTTGGACAAGTATATGAGTGGGATTGGGTGGTTATAGAATAGGAGCTGCCTCGTATGGGCCAATAGGCCTTCTGCAGTTACCTTTGTTCTTATGTTCTTATGTTCTTAACAGCAACAACCCCAGCCCTCGACAGATGCACCCCATCACGAGCATACATTTCATTTCTTCCATAGAAGCGTTCCCAGTTGTCTATGAAAGATATTGCATTTGATTTGCAATATCTTTCCAGCCGGCAATTGACACCAAGTGCCCTCGACATCCATTCCTTTCCCACTCCCTTTCTTGGAAGAATGCCACATATGATCGGGATTCCTCCCATGCTCCTCACTAATTCAAAGGCTGTCCTAAATCTCTGTATTAGGTCCTCACTCCTAACTCGCCCAACATCATTACCCCCTGCATGGGTAAATACTGGATCGGTAACAGGGTTGTTGATTTGTGGAACCAATTACCGCGTAACGTGGCGGAGGTGGGGTCCCTCATAAGAACATAAGAACAAAGGCAACTGCAGAAGGCCTATTACATAAGAACATAAGAACAAAGGTAACTGCAGAAGGCCTATTGGCCCATACGAGGCAGCTCCTATTCTATAACCACCCAATCCCACTCATATACTTGTCCAACCCGTGCTTGAAACAATCGAGGGACCCCACCTCCACAATGTTACGCGGCAATTGGTTCCACAAATCAACAACCCTGTTACTGAACCAGTATTTACCCAAGTCTTTCCTAAATCTAAACTTATCCAATTTATATCCATTGTTTCGTGTTCTGTCCTGTGTTGATACTTTTAATACCCTATTAATATCCCCCCGGTTATGTCCATTCATCCACTTGTAAACCTCTATCATGTCACCCCTAATTCTTCGCCTTTCCAGTGAATGCAACTTAAGCTTTGTTAATCTTTCTTCATATGAAAGATTTCTAATTTGGGGAATTAACTTAGTCATCCTACGCTGGACACGTTCAAGTGAATTTATATCCATTCTATAATATGGCGACCAAAACTGAACTGCATAATCTAAATGGGGCCTAACTAGAGCAAGATATAGCTTGAGAACCACACCAGGTGTCTTGTTACTAACGCTGCGATTAATAAATCCAAGTGTCCGATTTGCCTTATTACGAACATTTATGCATTGATCCTTTTGTTTTAAATTCTTACTAATCATAACTCCCAGATCCCTTTCGCAATCCGACTTCGCAATCACAACACCATCTAGCTCGTATCTTGTAACTCTATCATCATTACCTAACCTCAGAACTTTACATTTATCAGCATTAAACTGCATCTGCCAATCCTTTGACCATTTCAAAACCCTATCTAGATCAACTTGAAGTGATAGTGAGTCCTCCTCCGAATTAATTTCCCTACCGATTTTCGTATCATCGGCAAATTTGCAAATGTTGCTACTCAAACCTGAATCTAAATCATTTATATATATTATAAACAACAGAGGTCCCAGGACAGAGCCTTGAGGCACTCCACTTACAACATTTTCCCACTCTGACTTGATTCCATTTATACTAACTCTCTGTTTCCTTTGGTATAGCCATGCCCTAATCCAGCTTAATATAGCACCCCCAATACCATGAGACTCTATTTTTTTAATCAGTCTTTCATGTGGCACTGTATCAAAAGCTTTGCTAAAGTCAAGGTATACAACATCGCAATCCTTACCACTATCAACTGCCTCAACAATGCTAGAATAAAAAGATAACAAATTTGTTAAACATGAACGGCCATTTATAAAACCATGTTGCGACTCAATTATTAATTTATGTTTTTCAAGATGAAGACGAATTTTATTTGCTATTATAGATTCGAGTAACTTTCCCACAATAGACGTTAGGCTAAATGGTCGATAGTTAGACGCAAGTGATCTATCTCCTTTCTTAAAAACTGGTATCACATTAGCAACTTTCCAAAACTCTGGCACTCTGCCTGACTCAATTGATTTATTAAATATGGTTGACAGTGGGTCACAAAGCTCCTCTTTGCATTCTTTAAGCACCCTAGCAAACACTTCATCCGGCCCTGGGGATTTGTTTGGTTTGAGTTTTACTATTTGTTTAAGAACATCCTCCCTGGTAATTGCTAAACTCGTCAACCTGTCCTCGTCCCCACCCACATAGACTTGTTCGGCTGAAGGCATATTGTTAAGTTCCTCTTTAGTAAATACAGATACAAAATATTTATTAAAAATACTACTCATCTCTTCATCACTATCTGTTATTTGACCTGTCTCAGTTTTTAATGGACCTATCCTTTCCCTAGTCTTAGTACGATATAACTGAAAAAACCCTTTAGGATTTGTCTTTGCTTGCCCTGCTATGCGAACTTCATAGTTTCTTTTTGCTTTCCTTATCTCTTTTTTAACATTTCTAACCAGTTGTACGAATTCCTGTTCTAAAGTGACCTCCCCATTTTTAATCCTTTTGTACCAAGCTCTCTTTTTACCTATAAGGTTCTTCAAATTCTTTGTTATCCACTTTGGGTCATTAGTATACGATCTATTCAATTTGTATGGTATACTACGTTCCTGTGCTTTGTTTAGAATATTCTTAAATAAGTTATATATTGAATCCACATCGAAATCCCCATTTAAGTCACCTATCGCTGGGTTCATGTCTCGCTCCAAGACCGGCCCACACCCCATACCCAAGCCTTTCCAATCAATTTGACCCAAAAAATTTCTTAGGCTATTAAAATCAGCTTTTCGAAAATCTGGCACTTTAACAGAATTTTCTCCTACTGGTCTATTCCATTCTATGCTAAATCTGATTTCTTTGTGATCACTGCTCCCTAGCTCACTCCCTATTTCGATGTCATTAATTTGCGTTTCCCTGTTAGTTAACACTAAATCTAAAATATTATTTTCCCGTGTTGGTTCCTTAATGTGTTGCGTAAGAAAGCAATCGTCAATTAATTCTAGAAAATCTTCTGCTTCACTATTCCCTGTTTTGTTCAACCAGTTTATTCCGCTAAAATTAAAGTCACCCATGACATAAATACTGTTAGATCTAGATGCTCTAGATATTTCATCCCATAGATGCTTTGCTTCCATTCTGTCTAAATTTGGTGGCCTATATAT
This sequence comes from Procambarus clarkii, assembly GCF_040958095.1. Lineage (NCBI taxonomy): Eukaryota > Metazoa > Arthropoda > Malacostraca > Decapoda > Cambaridae > Procambarus > Procambarus clarkii. Next base: position 17,093,924 of record NC_091183.1, read on the forward strand.
TACTCCTATTATAATATTATTAGCTTTTTCGTTTAATTCAATCCAAATAGTTTCTGTGTGTGGCTCTGTTTTGATTCCCTCTTTGAGACTACATTTCAAATTGTCCCTAACATATATGGCTACTCCACCTCCTCGTCTAATATATCTATCTGTGTGAAATAGTTTAAATCCATATATTTGATATTCAGCTAATAGTTCTCTATTTTCTACATTCATCCACGTTTCGGTAAGTGCAATAATATCTATTTTTTCTGTGCAGACAAGAGCATTTAATTCGTTAATTTTATTTCTTAGACTTCTACTGTTAGTGTAATATACCCTAAGTGAATTGTTATTTTGCGGACCTTCTCTTTCCCTGATCGTTTTGCCAATTCCTTTCTCCCACAAACACATACTTTTATTACCTCCTTCCTCCAAATCAATTCCCATACCTCTATCTACTAACAGTTTAAACCCAAACAAACACCTCTAACCACTTCTTCTAGCGAGTTCGCAACAGCAACAACCCCAGCTCTCGATAGATGCACCCCATCACGAGCATACATTTCATTTCTTCCATAGAAGTGTTCCCAGTTGTCTATGAAAGATATTGCATTTGATTTGCAATATCTTTCCAGCCGGCAATTGACACCAAGTGCCCTCGATATCCATTCATTTCCCACTCCCTTTCTTGGAAGAATGCCACATATGATCGGGATTCCTCCCTTGCTCCTAACTAACTCTATGGCTGTTTTATACCTCTGAATCAGTTCCTCACTCCTGACTCGACCAACATCATTTCCTCCCACGCTAATGCAAATAATGGGATTGTTCCCATTACCAGCCATAATATCATTCATGTTGTTTATAATATCACCAATGCCAGCTCCGGGATAGCAAACCCTTAACCTGTTTCCCCTATCTCTAGCACAAAACGTT